>NC_050516.1:8232169-8280131 GCF_002922805.2 Oryzias melastigma | reverse complement strand
TTTTCTCATAAATACATTTCTTTTGAGTGACGTGAACACTATAAACGTATCCAAATAAGCACCCAAGGTGCAAACACTTTACATTTCTAAACTGATCGCAATTATTAGATAAATTCTTTTTTTCCTCCTTTTTTACATTAAAATGTATTTGATGACCTTTTGCAAAAACAAATGAATGTTAGTAAAAGAAAAAAAAAACAAAATCTAAGCAATACCTATATTGCTTATTTTATTTATTCACAAGCAACGCAGCAACGCTTTTAGCTCAGCTAAATGTTGCATTGTACACAAACAATAAAAAATACACACATGTATACTTAAACATTACAAATAAACATACTAACAGTATGTGAGCTCTGCAATAAACTCTTAATTTATTCAACACATTTTACAACAGCCACAGAGACGTCACATAAAATATTCCAAACCTATTCTTTTTATTTTTTTAACCTTTAAAAGAGAACAAAACACAAAATTTAATTTGCCACCTGCAACCTTAAAAAAAGATCTATTAAGTGGTTAGAACATTAATGACCAGGTGTGAAAACATGATTGCAACAAATATTAATAAGGCACTTTAACTTAAAATATACCGCCTTGCTGTGTTAAAACTTTAAGTTGCGTTAAATTGTAGCAGTTCTCCCTAATTTGCTGTTAAGTTGAATTTAAAAACACAATTTGCCTCAAATATATGGCTTATTCGGGACAATAAATATTTTCTATAATTTTATACTCAATTATGCTCCAAATTCTAATAGCATACAAGGTTGTAGTTTCATAAAACTACCCAGCTAGCGAGGCCAGATGGGCCCCATAAGGTTTAAAAGAGGCCAGAAAATGTTGGGCCCACTTTTAAACTATATGAAAACAGCAGAGTTTGCTAGCACGCTACAACGAAGCTCGTTAGCATGCCTCAGCAGAGCTCACGAGCTTGATTAGCAGAGCTTGCTAGCTCGATACAGCGGAGGTTGTTACAGTGGAGGATGCTAGCTTGATACAACGAAGCTGGCTTGGTGAAAAGAAGCTCGTTGAAGCAGAGCTCGCCAGCTAGCACATTACAGAAGAGCTTGTTACAGTGGAGCATGCTAGCTTGATACAGCAGAGCTCACTACAGCGGAGCTCGCTACAGCAGAGCTTGCTAGAATGCTTCAGCAAAACTCGCTACATCGAAGCACGCTACAGCGAACCTCGATACAGCGGAGCTTGCTAGCATGCTACAGTGGAGCACGCTAGCTTGATACAGCAGAGCTCACTACAGCGGAGCTCGCTAGCTCGCTACAGCAGAGCTTGCTAGAATGCTTCAGCAAAACTCGCTAAATCGAAGCACGCTACAGCGAACCTCGATACAGCGGAGCTTGATAGCATGCTAGAGCGGAGTCCAGTAGTACGCTACAGCAGAGCTTGCTAGCTTACTACAGTGGAGCACGCTAGCTTGATACAGCAAAGCTCACTACAGCGGAGCTCGCTAGCTCGCTACAGCAGAGCTTGCTAGAATGCTTCAGCAAAACTCGCTACATCGAAGCACGCTACAGCGAACCTCGATACAGCGGAGCTTGCTAGCATGCTACAGCGGAGTATAGTAGTACGCTACAGCAGAGCTTGCTAGCTTACTACAGTGGAGCACGCTAGCTTGATACAGCAGAGCTCACTACAGCGGAGCTCACTAGCACACTACTGCAGAGCTTGCTAGCTTGCCAAAGCGAGCACACTAGCTTGAAACAGTGGAGCTCACTTGCTCGATACAGCGGAGCTCACTAGCATGTTACAGCGAAATTCGCTACAACAATGTTCGATACAGCAGAGTTTGCTAGCATGCTACAGCAGATCTCACTGTGGCTGCATTTTCTGTATGCAGAAGCAAATCGGTTGCACCGCTCTCCCGCATGCGCGAACCAAACGTCANCAGTGCTATGGTGAGGTCTGAACCCTGACTGAAAATCTTCAAAGTCATGCCAAAGTGGAGCTCGCTAGCTAAATACAACGGTGCTTGCTAGCTAGATACAGCAGTGTTCGCTGTCGCTACATTTCCTGTATGCAGAAGCAAATCGGTTGCACCGCTCTCCCGCCTCCGCGAACCACACGTCACTTCTGCTAAAGCATTTTCCGGTCTTCGGACGGTAACAACAATATCAACCTCGAAGGATGTTAATATAGCACTTAAAATGTTTATCATAGTGAAAACATTCACTTATTGTTGAAAAAAACGAAAGGAAAAAGACACGTTAAGGATCAGGACCTTACGATCTTGCAGTGACTACAAACGGACTACAAATGTTTTCTTCTTCTGCTGTTTTACATGACGGCAGTTTACTCCCTAAGCTAAGAGGATACAGCGCCACTTCAAGACACTTTATTTTCTCCGGTGATCCAAACACGTTATTAACGGTAACTTCTGTTGCAACATCTCGTGACAACTCCAAGTAAAACTCGTTCACTTGTCATCTTTTCCTGTTTCCAACAAATGAAAAATAAAAAATGATCAAACGGAGAGAATGACTCAGAACTGTCTGTTATTCTATCACATAGCATTGACATTTTACTTTGTTTGCAATGAAAACAAGATACGATTATAAAGTGTTTCATAGTCGGTGGCTTTTTTGTTTGTTTTTTTCACACTAATCCAGTCAGGAGAAGCTCTCGGTTGTTGAAAAACCATGAATTCTTGTGATCAAGGAGTTTTACTGTTAGGAGATGACTGTCCTATAGTGGGTGAAGAGCGGAAGTGACGTGTGGTTCGCGCATGCGGGGTAAGCGATGCAACCGATTTGCTTCCGCTTACAGAAAATGCAGCGTCATTCTCTAGCATGCTACGCTGTCCTAGCGTAGCGAGCCAACCTTCTAAAGCCGACCCCTAAGCCAATGTGGGCAAACACATGTAAGGCCACCACAGAGACTGTGGACAAACCCAATCAGGGCCTCATTTTCTGCCCACTTTTAGACCACATGGGCTCCACTTGGCCGTGCTGGCTGGGATGTTACCTGGTTATTTTTGTGACTCACATCAAGTGAAGTAAATGAAACAAACTAGGAATCAAACGTGTTTTTGCATTTGTTTCTTCTGAAGTCATTTTCTCCCATATAGACTGTTATAATTTATGACACCCCCCTCAGAAAGGATGGTCTGAATGTCCCCTCTGTTTTGCAGTGTTTAATTTGGGCGTGTACCGCAGGGAGGCTGTCCGATCCTACAAGTCCTACGATTTTTTCCGCCACGACAATGAAGAAGCCATGAAAATCAGGAAGTGAGTTCAGCTTTTAATCTTTTAATTTAAATGTTATTTATCCATGAAAGTGTAGCATTGCCACAAAAGTATCCAGTGGACAAAATAAATAAAAAAAAAATGATATGAATTAAGTCCACAGGGGTTTGAAATACTCATGCTCTAAAAGTAATAGAAACTGTTTTTTATAAATACTGTGCAGAATTTTTGTGTTGTATTGTGTGAATTCTGGAGGAAGTGGGCGGAGTCACCAGCAAGGAAATAAAAAGAGAAAAGTTTGGGGCGTCGGCGGCCGGTCAGATGGAGGAATAAGACAAAAGGCTGGGGAAGGCTACGAGGGACCCCAGAAAGAATTAAAAAGGATAACCTACCCACAAAAAGCTGGACTAAGGGAGGAAACCATAACCATATCCATTTTGGTGAGACTATTCCATTTTTTTCTTTTTTTGGACTTCTGTTCCTGGTGGATCTATATTTTTTTGGACACTGGAATTTTACATGAACACTGGAAGAGATACTAAAAAGCCTAAAGAGACTGAAAAGAATAAGAGGACATTTTTTTCCATTTTGTTTTGGGGGGGGATTTAAAGAATATGTGTTTATTTGTTTGAATAGTTTGTGTTGATTAAAAAGGGAAATGATTTAGGTAAAGAGTGTATTTCATACAACTCGTTACAAAAGTAACATTGAGAACAAAATATAATTTAATCTGTGGCCGAGCAAAAGCCAAAATCTTTGGGAAAAAGAGATACAATCCTAAAAACCAAAGATCGTGCTCATGTTAGGAAACATTTGTGGTGCAAACGGTCATGAAAAAGATGCAAAAATGTAAACGTAGAATAAGTTAATCATCTGAAATTCAGCGTGTCCAGCATTAATCTGCAGCTGCATCAGAGCTCTAGTCGTGTTTTGGACACCAGTCAAAGCGCAGCCTCAGTCAGTCGAGCATTTGCTCCGTTTTATTCTGCTGTACTCCCTCAGGATAAAGCGCAGCAGTGTAATTCTGCTGGTTTGGACCTTAAATCTGAGCCGAGCAGATTACCCGGATAAAAGGCCTTCTCTCCCTGCGGCTGTGATTGAAATGGGACTTATTTCTGCACAAAAACGTGACGCCGCCTCTGTGCTGATTTATGACCCAGATATGAGAGGAGCTGCTGCTGTCAGTCTAAAAGCAGACCGTCCAGGTGTTTCTCTGCGGCTGCAAGCTCCTGTCACTCAGCAGAAACTTTTCCTCTTTTTTGAAAACTGTCAGTGAGAGGACGCCTTTTGTTTATTTTCCTTTGGCACTTTTTAACCATCTTCAGCTGTTTTTGTTGTATTTTCTGTCAGTAGTTTGGATTTGGTTGTTATGTTTTTGCACTTTTATACTAAATATGATGTTGGACTCAGAGGAAAGAGTCTCTGTGTTCTTGTGGTACAGTGTCCATCCTGAAACTGGAAGGTCATGAGTTCAAATCCCGGCTGAGTCATACCAAAGACTCTGAAAAGGGACCCAGCTCTTCCCTGCTTGATACTCAGCAGTAAGGAGTTCAGTTGGGGGGTTAAACCCCTAACTGCTCGTGGCTGCAGCTCACCGCCCCCCCAGGGGATGGATCAGATGTGGAGAAGGAGTTTGCGGGACAACTAACGGGACTTTAACTTTATAGGTCATCTGGCTGCTTCTGCCCTTTGTGAGATCATCAGGAAGCATGCGTGGATCATGCCAGTGGAAACAATGCGAGGCCCCGCCTCCACATGCTCCCAGATGAAAGTTTCATTCTTTTTTTACCCACAGCATGACTGTAACATGAACTGCAAGGGCAGATGGAGGTTGACTGTCTCAGTGATCCTGTAGGACCAACAATTGTCCTTGTTTTATGTAGATTCATTGAAATTAAAGCTGTAAGTGGCGTCGTATGGCCCACAGTACTACCCTCCCCCGCCATCGCCGCCCCCTTCTGTTACTGGCTGAGCCGTGACACGCCCCCTCCTCTCCCCATCTGCCAGCCTGCTCAGAGCTGCACACAACAAATTCATTTAAAAAAACACTTTTCTAAATTATGGCTTTTTTGTTGGTTTTATCTCCATAGCAACCATTTACATTTTTGGCCGCTCTGGGGTTACGAACAGATCCAGGTCATTTTTAGAAGAATCAGCAAAAGTAAATTTTTGGATTTCCTTGGCAACAGAGGTTTTTTGTTAACCACGCCCACATATGTTCATATAGAATAGAATAGAATAGAATAGAATAGAATAGAATAGAAATACTTTATTCATCCCAAGCTGGGAAATTAGGCTGTTGCAGCATTAGACATTTACAAAAGATATTAAGATAAAAAGATAAGCAATATTTACAAAAGATACGTAGGAATGATACAGTAAAACAAATTATGCAAATTGTAGTGTGCAGAATATAATAAGAAGTGTGCAAATTGAGGCAGTAATGAACAGCGGTCATGTAAAAAGGGATGAGGAGTTATACAATCTTATCGCATGCGGAAGAAATGTCATATGTCACATGGTTTTGTTGTGCTTCAGTCAACGATTCATGTATAAAATGTTCACAATATTCGGTAACAGGGGAAAGCCACATGTGGGAGCTCGCCACGTTAGCATTGTTAAAAATCTACAACTTCTAAATCCAACCTTTTTTCCCCAAGTAGCTTCCCAATGAGGTCCAAGTATGGAGGTCCAGAAGAGACAAATTCAAATATAATATGGTCCTTGCCATCAGTACCTGATGCTGCGGGCCATAATAAACGGCAATAGATTATTAAATAAATGTGTCATTAATTGTTTAAACTTGGAAAATAAATACTTAAAAGTGTCATTACATTTGGGAATATTTGATTAAATTTTAGTTTCAAATTATTTAAGAAACATGTATTTATTTCTTGCCAGATAACATAATGAAATGCTGCAAAGTAGACCATAAAATTATTCATTAAATTATTAAATAAATGTGTCATTAATTATCTTAAAATTGGGAAATCATTCATTAAAATTGTCATTAAATGTGTCAATATGTCATTAAAATTTGATTGGAAATGATATAAAAACATGTATTTGTTTCTTACCAGATAACATAATGAAATGCTGCAAAGTAGACCATAAAATTATTAATTAAATCAATATATAAAGACAGAAATATATAAATGTTTCTTAAATCATTTCAAATTGAATTTTAAATAAATACTGACTCATTTAATTACACTTTCAAGGAACATTTTCTAATTTTTAATAATGAATTAGACATTTATTTAAATAATTTCATATTAAATATATTTATTTCAATTTGTCCTCAGTATTTGAAGAGTTAGGAGGTGCTTATTCAGAATTCATAGGAGTTGATTAAATGTGTAAAAGCTACTAAAGCTTTTTTTTTTTTTTATTCAAGATTGCGCCCCCTTCTTGAGGTCAGCAACAATTTAGTTGTAGACTGTGTGTGTGTGTAAAGTGTTTTGAAGATTGCTCAAATAAGAATGTTCTTTTCCCCATGTTGTGCTGAAATTCAAAATTTTACATTTTGTCACAGAATTTCTGTCAAAGCCGTGGGTCCTGTCGCCATCCCATAATAATTTCCAAACTTTCTTTGGATAATAAGCCTAGAAATAGGCCTATTATTGTTTGAGCTCCATAAAAGATTTTGGCCCCCTCTTTTTTAATGGTTTCTTCCGCTGTGATGTCATCATTTTCACAGGAAGGGGTTTTTCACTTTGCCCAAAATTCATTTTCATGGTGGACTAGGTGCTGGTGAGTTGTTGAGTCTGTGGTGGGGGTGACTTTTGACTCAAAAGAAAGAAGAATTGTGAAAAGTATCTTTAGACCAGGACGCTGCAAGACAGAAACATGTGCTTGAAAAAAGCACGAGTTGTTTGAAAGCGTAACACAGTGTCTCGTAGAGTGAGATGTCTTAAAATCCCTCTGCAGCATTGACGTGAATAACTATTTTATTTTAGTTTTATTTAGACGGTCTATGCTCTGCAGGCAGTGTGCTCTGGTGGCTCTGCAGGATGTGAAGTCCTATCTAACGGAGGAGGGCGGTCAGATCGCGGTGAGTCTTTCTGTCTCCAGCATCAGGACGTATCAACACATCTGCATGAAGATATGTTTCATTTTTACAAACGTTTGCCTTCGTCTGTCTTTAGGTTTTTGATGCCACAAACACAACGAGAGAACGCCGAGATCTGATTCACGCCTTTGTGAAGGAAAATGCCTTCAAGGTAAAACTGCTTTTATTTGGTCTGTTCCTCCAGAGTTTCAGCACAACTGTGACGGACCTTAAAACACACAACAAAAACATGGATTTTAAACACTTTTTTAAATAATAAAAGTATAATTTAACCCTTTAACAGTGGAGCTCCAGTGTTTATCTTTTGATTTACTATAACTTTTCAACCGTTAACACGATCATTCCAGCAGATTGTGAAGGACTAAGAACAATAAACAATAATTCACAACCAACACTAATTATTAGACGACAGCGACATTAGAACAGCCTATATATGAGCCAAGTGAAAGAGATCAACATGTACAGAAGTCTGTTGCAGCTTATGCTTAAATAAATGGTGGGATGACGGTAACTTTGAGGGAATTTTGTAAAGAGTTCCAGTCATTTGCTGCAGTAAAATGAAAGGAGTTTCAACCAAAGCCAGTGTGGACTTTAGGAATAGAAAGTTTCATGATATTGTTGGACCTCACATGGTAACTTGTTTGAACGTTGCAGGAGGCTGGAGAGGTGTTGTAGCGTCTTCTCTGTTAGGGCTTTGTGAAAGAGAAGGTACCAGTGATGAAGTCGTTTGGAGTGGGGGGAGGAGCTACCTATCAGTTTATACAGGTCACAATGATGAGTGGAAAAAGGTGCACCAGTGATAAAACAGATCGCTGAGTGATAGAGAAGTCAAGCCTGTTGAGAGCTCACTTGGGAGTCGTTTTATAGATAACATCACCAGAACCAACATGGGGAGTATGGTCATCTTCACTAGAGAGTATGTCAATGAAGTCTTGTTACAATAATGGAATTACAGACTGGCATTGACTTTAGAGAGTAAGAGTCTCGACCAGAGGTCTGAAACCTTTGGCTCCAGATCCACATGTGTCTCTTGTATCTCTCCATTGTGGCTCCTTGACCAAACATAAAATAATTCATGGAGACTGCTGACCCAGACATGTCGACTGTTAGAGTCAGCAGCTCCTGATAATGTCTGTCTAACCAAAACTACCTAAAGAAAACAAATAAACAAAGCCCCAAAACTAAGACTACCAAGATCCAAACTAAAATAACAAAACCCAGCAGAGTAAGACTGCTGAGGACAAAGAGGGGGGAAAGAAAAAAGAAAAGAAAAATAAAAGAGAAATAAAATAGTATTTTTAAAGAAAGGATCTTTATGAGTTAAAAGCACATATTATCTTATGCTGCACAACATTGGTTACTAGCTGCACTGAGATGATCCTGTTTGCCACAGAGAATCTTTTATTTTGAAAATAACAAATAAAAAAAAAATATCATTTTGAGAGACGCTAGGTTCTTTATATATTTTTATTTTTGTTCGTGCCAAAAAAGAGACATAATCCATATTATTAAAAAAAAAAAGAAGATCATGAATACAAATCTAAATTTCTTAAAGGCTAAAGTAAGACTATTCGGCTCCGTCTAGGTTTAGATCAATGGAAAATGAGCCCAAAGGGTTCTTTTACTCCTAAAGGTTGCAGACCCCTGATGTAGCCAGAGACCAGGCTATTTGTAGCAGCTGACAAACTCCAGTTCAGAGTCGTCCACACAGGTGATCTTGAAGGGACAGCTGGCACCATTCTTCCAGTTGAATACCATGCATTTAGACAGACGTCTTGGGGTTGAGCCGCAGATGATGGTCTTGGAAAGACTTCTCGACAGAGATGAGGCTGAGTTGGAGGGTGGATGCTGCAGAGTGAAATGAAGGGCCAGATGAATAAATAATGATATAATCAGCGTAGAGACGTATCCATGAAGCTCCAATAGCATTGGCTACATCATTTATCCATATAGAGAATAAGATCGGGCCTAAGATGGAACCCTGAGGTATACCCTGCGAAAGGATGAGAGGGTTTGACACAAAGTTTCTGACTTACCTTGTTGTGGTCTTTGAGGTAGATCCTGGTGGGTTTTCTCTGGGCCCTCCACTTTCCCCCTAAGGTCTAAGAACAGCTTCAGAGGTCAAATGATTCTTAATTGTTCCTCAGTGTTAGTGACTGAGGCCCTGAGACTGAGTGACAGCTGCCCAGGATGAAGCCCACCTTCACCCGACAGTAGCTGGGATAGGCTCCAGCAACCCTAAAGGGATTCAGCAGGTTCATACAATGGATGGATGGATAATACACTACATTTTCAATGTATGTCTTCAAATATAGAAATTTATAAAAATATATATAAATGTCACTAAATCAAAGGTAATTATCCCACCAAAACATAAGAGTCCTAAATAAAAATAAAACATATGAGGTTACAGTTTTTTCAGCAAAGTTTTAACCCTATTGGGGCCACATTTAGTTTTAGTTACAGAAAAAAATTGATATTTGGGGAAAATTATCATATGAGGTAGTAATAAGTAGTTAGCATTTAGCTGTTGCAAATCTGCACCACCCGCTCTAAAAAGGGAAATGTTGGATCGATTAACAAAACCTCTGTAATTTGTTACATTTACAATGATTAGTTTTTATCAATTTAAACTTGTAAGTTGAGTAAACCATCAGTTCAACATTTTAACTTGAAGTGTATAATACTTTTAAATGTAACAAATGAAAGAGCTTTTTTTAATGAATCCAACGTTTCACTTTTTACAGTGACGATTAACGGATCAGTGTGATGGAGATCCATCACACATCTAAAAAACGAACATTAAAATCAAGCAAAACAATGTCAAACTAGTAATTTATGCTCAAAAGCAATTGAAAAACAAGGTAAACACCTCTCTTTTTGAACCGGCTCTTAGATTCAGTGAGGAAGGCTGTAAATCACCTGTTTGAGCAGAGACTCCTGTGAGGTCAGACTGCAGTTCCTGATTGGATTTTTTCTCTGCAGGTTTTCTTCGTGGAGTCAGTCTGTGACGATCCAGACGTCATCGCCGCCAACATCCTGGTATTTTCTCACCTCCTGTTTCATTTTTTTCAAAGTTTGATTTTAGTTTATGGTCAATCAGAGTAAAACAAAAGAAGGACAACTTCTGTAACCAAATACAGTAGGAAAATGTAAGAAGATCCGTTCAGAATTAAACCCCCAACAAACGAGAGTTTGACTGTGAAATTTTTTCAAATGCTGCATCCATTTTGGGGTTTATATCAGGACTTTTTCTGCATCATCAGAGTTTTCTTTTGATTCTGTGACTCAGGAAGTGAAGGTGTCCAGTCCCGATTACCCAGAGAGACACCGGGAGCGAATCATGGATGACTTCCTGAAACGCATTGAGTGTTACAAAGTCACGTACCAAGCTTTAGATCCTGATGACTACGACAAGTAAGACCCTATAGAAGCTGGTCGGTCTCATTCCGTCTGAGAGCTTTCTGCTTTTGTCCCCAAAGCCCTTGTTAGACTAGTATGGAGGAGTATTGTTCCCCCTCCACATTGCAAACAAAAGTCACAGTTGTTAGATAAAACTGTTCTACGTTGCAAACAAAATGTAAAGTGTTGCAAATAAAATATTTAATATTTGCTTTGAAAACTTGCAAACTTTTTTTTCTTTTTCAAAAAAATGTTGCATACAAATGTTTTTAGATGTGTAGTGCCTCATCTCACTTTCGCCCTATCTTTGGCTTTGCGTTCACCTTTTTCTCTCAGCGTTTCTATCCGATCGGGTGTCTCTGCCTGGCATCGCAGTGCTAGGGGACCGAAGTGGACTTTGGGCTTTCTATTGGCGCTGTTTGGTTGGGTTTCTACGGTCTTCAGTCATTCTGGCCCGTTTCTCTTTGAGCAGAACTCAGAAGGAACAGCAAAGAAAAGAAAAGTTTGCAAACGTAAAAATATTTTTTGCAAGCAAAAAAAAAAAGTTTGCAAAGCAAATATTAAATATTTTATTTGCAACACTTTACATTTTGTTTGCAACTTAGAACATTTTGATCTCAAAACTGTGACTTTTGCTTGCAGTTTGGTGGCACAAAAATCCCTCCATAGACTAGAGGCTGTGATTTCAGAAACAGACACTAGAGGGCGACAGTGAGCGCTCCTGTCCTCACTGTGGTGACTCCTCTGCTCCTGCAGGGACTTGTCTTTCATCAAGGTCATTAACGTGGGCCGGCGTTTCCTGGTGAACCGAGTGCAGGACTACATCCAGAGCAAGATCGTTTACTATCTCATGAACATCCACGTGCACTCCCACTCCATCTACCTGTGTCGCCACGGGGAGAGCAACTACAACATGGAGGGACGCATCGGAGGAGACTCTGAACTCTCCCCCCGGGGGAGACACGTACGGCACTTCTCTCACTTTGCTCTTTAGATGAGCCGCCAGACCCGTTTTAAAAACAATCTGCTGAACTTTTCTTGGCCGAAGGTCTAAAGCGAAGCCTGAAACGTCTGTCTGTCGCTCGCAGTTTTCCCACGCTCTGCGGGATTTCGTTGATGAGCACAAGCTGTCGGACCTGAAGGTGTGGACGAGCCAGCTGAGGAGGACCATCCAGACCGCCGAGGAGCTCGGCGTGCCGTACGAGCAGTGGAAGATTCTCAATGAGATCGATGCTGTGAGCATCCCATCATGAAACAGTCGCTCCTTTGATAGGATGAAAACCGCAAAGACATTTTAAACTTTTAAAAGACATAAAACTTTATTGATACCTTTTAAAAAGAAACCAGAGGCTTTATTAATGTGTGAATGTTTAGTCATCATTCACTCTATAGTGATTCTCCTGCTTCTTTCTGTAATATTTTGGAATGTAAAAACCCAATCACACTTTCAGAGATGTCAGCAGTTTTGGTATCGAAACATTCAGCTCGTTCAGGACATTACTGCTTGTATTTTTGGTATTCATAAAAATTCATAAATTTGAAATATTGAGAATTATATGACCCACAGGGAATGAATAAGAAAGTCTAACAATTTCAAAATTGTTAGTAAATTAGCAACAAACCTTTAGGTATATTCATGGACTTTATTTTCATCTTTTAAAGTAATTTTCAAAAGATTTGGAGTTTAGCCAAAAATTTAGAAACATGCCAACATTTTTTTTGGCTAATAAAAAAAAGTAGATAACAAAAATCTACTTTCACATCTGGTTTAATTCATATTTAAGCAACAAACTACATATTTTTTTCAAAATTAGCATGTATTAGGGATTTTTAAGTAATTTTATTACAGATTTTTCAGAAATGTAGGTCATCTTCAGCGCCCTTTCATAATTCTTTAATTACATTTCCAGTCCATTTTGAAAATAGCTTTTGGATGTTCAGCAAATCTCTTCAGCAATTAAAGTAAATTGCATCACCATTTTCAGCAAAAAGCTTCAGCATCTTCAGCAACTATTTTCATCAAAAACCATTCATACTAGCATTATCGCAGGTAATGTAACTTTCTAGTTACATAAGCAGTCCACATAGAAGTTAATATCACCAGATATGACATGCAGGCTTCTGTTAACCCAAGATCCATAAAGAGCGACACCATACTGGAATGGTATAAAAACAATGAGACATGGTTTAGCAGAACCAGTAAAACGACCATAAAATTATTAATCTTGGTCTCATTTAAAAAAGTAAAAATCTCTGATCATCAGAAAAATAATTCCCAGCTCATGTTAATAATGTTTTTGTACAAAGTGCAACAAATGAACGACATTTCAAACTTTTTTATAAATAAATAGGTAATTATATAGGAAACACAATGCATACCTGATGCATGGTTGTGATTTTATTCTAATCTACACACAGACTGAGATTTACACAAACTGTTGGACTCCTCGGTCTGTGTTTATAAACTGATCGGTGGGTAGCCGACATCGCCGTAGACCGCTAGCGCCTGTTATATATGGGCCGGTCCGCACCCAGATCAGCGTGACACGGTCTGATCGGACTGAGAACAGTGCAGCCTGATCAACAGCCGGTCCCGATGGTCCAGCAGACGGGAGAGAGGGCTCAGTGAGACCTCCATTCACGGCACCGGAGAGGCGAGGCCCGGGCAGAACCCGGCCGCACACAGCGGCCAGGACTTATTACTGTACCAGAGCCGGTTGCGACGCAACACCGCGGGGTAAATGTATTCAGTGCGAGCGGTGACGCTGGGGTGGGGACTCCCGTTCTACACGTTCATTATTGAGAATGAACTCACTCAGATCTCCTTCAAATGTTTTCTAGAAGTTCTCCTTTATCAGCTGACAGCAATAATTTACTAGTGAAAAGTCACATTCTAGTTTTTATAGATCTGTTCAGTTGTAACACAGCAGTAAACAGAGATCTAAACCATTCCAATATGGCGTCTGAAATTGCGTATGCAACAAGCTGGCATGTCACCTCTGACATAACTCGATATAACTGTGATCTAACTCGTTGAGTCAACCAAACAAGTCTGAAAGGGTTAATACAGTAGTTGTTCCAAATGTACCCCTGCATTTTATCTGAAACAATGAGATTGTTTTCATGGTAAATGTTGTGTAAATGTTTTCCAGGGAGTGTGTGAGGAGATGACCTACGAGATGATCCAGCAGACTTTTCCAGAGGAGTTTGCGTTGAGGGACCAGGACAAATACCACTATCGGTACCCAGGTGGAGAGGTACGTCTTAGGCTCGACATCTTCAGCCCATTCATGCCAAGTCAAATAATCAGATGATTCTGTCCTGCAGATTAGGGGTGGGAGAAAGTATCAATTCAGTGAAATATCGTGATACTTTATTTGGCGATACTTGTATCGATTTAAAATACTGCCAAGATTATATTATTATTTGATTTGAGCGATCAAACACACCGCCAGGTTAAGACCACAACTGAAGGTTGGTTGACCTTTGATCTTGGTAAAAGGCAGCCATCTTTAATTTTCCTTCAAAAAAAAATCAGCTTTTGTAGCTTCTTCTCCTCGGAGGGATTTTGATCTGTCGCCTCTGAACTCCTTCAGCATCACTGAGAAGCTCCTGGAGAAAAAATGTTGGGATTAGAAGTTTGTAGATTTTGAACGGAGATGGCGGGACGGGCTCACACTCCCACATTTTTACATTTTTTACTCAAACATTGTGGTAATTGAATGAATCGTTGACTCAAGCTGAACAAAACAATATGATGTACCATATGTACATATTAGGAATGTGGGCGGAGTTAACATGAAACCTCTGTTGCCAAGGAAACCAAAAATTCACTTTTCCCAATTCTTCTAAAAACTCTTTGTCATCCCCAGGGGACTAAAATACAAATGGTTGCTATGGAGATAAAACAAAGAGAGAAGTGATCAGGGGGTGGAGGCGGGTAGCGCCTGCGGGCCGTACAACGGCTTCGATGACGTTTACCGTGAGATGTTTCACCTTCTTCTGCAGTCATACCAAGATCTAGTTCAGCGTCTGGAGCCAGTCATCATGGAGCTGGAGAGACAAGGCAACGTGCTGGTCATCTGCCACCAGGCTGTGATGCGCTGCCTCCTGGCTTACTTCCTGGACAAGGGTGCAGGTCAGAATAAGCCCACATATGTGCATGCGGAGAAGCTGTTTGCAGAAAAGCCCACCTGCTGTTTCTTCTCCCTGCAGAGGATCTCCCGTACATGAAGTGTCCGCTCCACACCGTGCTCAAACTCACTCCTGTCGCGTACGGTAGGTCTGCAGGAGCGTCTGGATAAATGTGTGCAGCATGAGACAGCAAAGGTTGCATTTGTTTTACCTTCTCCCTCCAGGTTGTAAAGTGGAAATGTTTTACCTGAATGTGGAGGCAGTAAACACGCACAGAGACCGGCCCATTGTAAGTTACCCTAAACTAGGAAAAAGATATATAATTGATCAAACATGTGACAAAAGGAAGATTCTTGTGTAAACATGAAGATCTAAGTCACAAGTGTCAAAGTTAAGGCCCGGGGGCCGGATCCGGCCCTCCAGATCATTATATTTTATTGTTATTAATGACCCGATGTTATCTTGCGCTTATTTCTAACTTGTATAATTTTGACAAAATATATTTTTATGGAGAGTAAAATATTGAAAGTTATTTAAGGTTTAAGTTGATTTATTCTGGAATAATATTCCTGCATTTTTATTATTCATAATTGTGTTACAATTTTTCATAAATTGACATTCTGCTAGATAGTTTGGACTTTTTTGCCGTTTACTCAGATTTTTTAGGTTATTTTGGAGTTTAGCTAAACTAAAATTTCAGCTACATGCTAGAGGTTTCGGCTAATTTTGGCTTTTCTCATTTTTTTAGACGATTTTGAAGTTTAGCTATTTTTTCAGCTACATGCTAGCTGTTTTGACTAACCTAAGTTTTCTTTTTTCTAGTTTTTATGATAATTTGGCATTGAGCTAGTATTTTAGCTGGCTATCAGCTTTAGCGTTTTCAGCTATCAGCTTCAGTGTTTTTAGCTATCAGCTTCAGCATCTTCAGCAGCCAAATTCATCTTACAGCATTCACACTAGTATTACAGGTAATGCTATATATCTAGTTCATAATTATGTTAAAAAGTTACAGTTTTAAAGTTTTAAAAACATAGTTTTAAAGTGTTCTATAAATGTTTATCCTGTTCGGCCTGTGACATAAGGTGTGTTTTGGATTTTGCCCCCCTGTGTGACTGAGTTTGACACCCCTGATGTAAATCCAATCAGGCGAGCTGATGGTTTGTGGTGTCTGCTCTCTTCAGATGCATTCTGTCCCTGAATTCGCTTTAATTCGTTCCTGCATTTCTGTTTGATTTAGTCTTCTCTACCTGTTATTATCAGCCTTGCTTGAGCTGAATGTTGATTTTTGGCAGTACCCCCTCCCAGAGGCTGTGGCTGCTTGGCTGATCAAAGCAACTTCGGATGGTGCAAAGGTTCCACTGTGGGGTGAAGAAGTGTTTTCCCCTGATTTCCTCTTTGTTTGTTTGGATATATTTAGATTAAAGGGATTTAACCCTTTAACACTGGATCTCCAGTGTTTATGTTCTTTGATTTACTGTTACTATTTAATTGTAAACACAATCATTCCAGTAGATTGTGAAGGAGAAAAGCGGCTCAAAGTTACAGTTTGTGAAAGATGGTCAAAGATGAGGATCCAGTTCTGGGAGGCAGAGGAGCAGATCCAGCAGGAGGACTCTTTGAGACATGTTTATTTGTCTTAGATTTTATTGTTTTTGTCTGACAGTTTCATTCACAGGCTTCAAAGTCTATCTGATGTCTGCGTGGAGTAAACATCCTCCATCTGTTTCCCACTGTGTTTCTCTGGAGTTTCAAAGCTGCAGATGATGTTTAAGAATCATTTCCAGATCTCGTTTACTGCTGAGTTTCTTTGGATAGCAGCCTGATGTGGAGAATTTCTGGATCTTTGATCAGCATCACTCCATCAGACAGGTGTTTTTTGGTCATTTATTGATGTAAATAAGATGAGTCAGTAATCGGGTCAGGGTGTGGTTGGAGAAATAAAACAATAAGCTGAATTTTTTGGTTGTTTTGTTATTGCTTATGGCATAAGTTTGATCTGAAACCTTCAGGTGATAAATGTGTAAAGTGATTGGGGACAAACACTTTTTCATCTCAAAGTAAATGTTTCAACCATTGACTGTATGTGATAACTGGACTGAGTGACCCCTCCCCCTTGGCATTCCAAACAGGAAGTGGCTTCAAGAGGCTAAAATCTCTGTCTTCTATAGAGAAATAAACAGCTGTTACTCAGTCATTCTGGTGGTCAGAGTAACCACTCTGGATCTGATACCTCTAAACATCTTTTTTTCTTTAGTTTGAGTTATAAACTGACCAATCAGATGCCTTAATAAAAGTAGGTGGAGTTTACTAGCCCCCACGTCCAACGTTCTAAAAGTTTGACAAATTTAAGTGGTAGGGGGCGTGGCCTCCCAACAAGCTCACTCCTGGTTGATGAGAGTGGTTGTCATAGAAACGTTAACTGATCGACTCGAACCAATCACTGCTTACTGATGATGACTGGCTCCAACATGGTGGCGTCCATATTGTAAAACTGGGACTGAATTGACTTCATGTGGTTGGAGCCGGAATGAACCATTTTCAGTCCAGTTCTCTGATACTGTCAGTGGTTTCCACAGATAAACTTCTGCATTCAGTTCTAGCAGAGATCCCTCTGTCTGATCTTTAATGTTCAGCCGCTCGGCTTCGTCCCGCCGACCCCACCCCCACCGATTAACTCCTGCGGTGTTTCGTCTTCCAACCAGGGTAAAATTCCCAAGGACTCTTCCCTCATTCACCGGCGGAATAGTTACACCCCCTTGTCCAGTCACGACCAGGTCAAGCGGCCCCGCCTCTACAGCGCAGGCAACCAGCCGTGGCTACCGCTCGCTCCCACGCCGTCAGCTCTGATGCCAGAGGGACTGCAAAGCCAAGTTAGTGACAGAGTTACGGGCTGAACCTCTAAGTCTGTCACTGTCAGCTGTAGTCAGTCATCTCCCGCCAACAGGAAACCGGGTTCAGGTTTCCCTTCATGTTGGATCTTGATGGTTCCGTGTCTGTGCTGCCGATGATAACATGATTTCCACGTCTGCATCTGTGGTTCTGTCTGAGGTTTTGCATCGTGAACAGGTCGCTCTGTCCTCTTAACTGTTGGGTGCAGCCAAGCCAGTCTCATGGTAAATGACACGTGTCAAAGTCAAGGCCCGGGGGCCGGATCCGGCCCTCCGGGTAATTCTATCCGGCCCTCCAGTTTATTTTATTTCATTGTTATTAATGACTCGATGTTATCTTGCGCTCATTTCTTACTTGTATAATTTTGATAATATATTTTTATGGAAAGTAAAATATTGAAAGTTATTTAAGGTTTAAGTTGATTTATTCTAGAATAATTTTCCTGACTTTTTTATTATTCATAATTAGGTTAAAAAGATTTTAAAATGGGCATTCTGCCAGATTTATGGACCATTTTGATGTTTACATAGATTTTTTTAGGCTATTTTGGAGTTTACCTAATATTTCTGCCACATGCTAGCTGTTTTGGCTAATTTAGGTTTTTTTTTAAGTTTTAGGCTATTTTTAAGTTTAGCTATTTTTTGCAGCTACACGCTAGCTGCTTTGGTTAACCTAAGTATTTTTTTGTTTATTTTTTAGGCTAATTTGTCATTTAGCTAATATTTTATCTACCTATCAGCTTCAGTGTTTTTAGCTATCAATTTCAGCATCTTCAGCGGCCAAATTCAGCTTACAGCATTCACACTAACATTATCACAGGTAATTATATATATCTGGTTCATAACTATGTTAAAAAGTTACGTTTTTAAAGTTTTATAAATGTAGTTTTAGTGTTCAATAAATGTTTATCCTGTTCGGCCCGCGACCTAAGGTGAGTTTTGGATTTTGGCCCCTCGTGTGATTGAGTTTGACACCCCTGTGGTAAAGCGTGACCGCCAGAATGATCGAAGCACAATCTGAGCCTTTGGTAACGAGAGTTTGAATCTTAAAAAATCCATCAATGATTAAATGATTATGCCCATCTTGTTAGTGGCTGTTTTCTTATTCAAATAACAGCTGGGTGGGGTGAAAATATGGTTTTATTAAAAGAAAAAACTTTTCTTGGACTTTTGACTGATAAATTATTTGACAATTTTATTCAAATGATTTGTTTGCATAAATTTTATTAATTAAAATGAATTTTTATTTCAGTGTCCTTCGCCTTTCCAGTGTGTTTAAAAAAGTAACCCTGTTCTTGTAGTGGATGTGAAATCAGATTCTTCTGCTAAGAAGTTGATTTTTGTTGTAAAAGTGGAAACTTTTACATTAGATAGACAGGAACTGACTGGGTCACAATCGTCGTTCTTTAGTTATGGTTTAATTGAGGTTGTCTCAATCTCAGAACATCAGCGAAAGAGGACAACAGACAAACTCCATTTGTGGGGTAATACCTAGTAAGGCTGCTGCAGAAATAAGTCAAGATTTTCTTCCATTTGATCAAACTGTTAAACATCAAATCAACTCAAAAGTGTAATCACAGAAATAACTTTTACAACCTGAGTTACTTTTTAAAATTTAAAATCAAAGGACTGCTTTTGCAATGAACCTCTGGTGGTCAATTTGTGAACTGCGTCTAACTTTTTTTAAAAAGTTTTTAAAGAAATTGAAAAGCTACTGCTTCAGGTTATTAAAGAAAACTAGTGCTGCCACAAACAATTATTTCAATAATTGACTATTGATTCTTTTTCCCGATTAGTCGACTAATCGGGTCATGCACAAACTGGATGTAAAGCACAATCTTAACCATCATTAGCTTTTAACTAACTAAAAATAAAGACAATTAAGATAATAGTTTATTTAACTTTTAATCAGCTTCTGTCCATTAGTTTCAGGTATTAAAACAAGATTAAATAACATGAGCTCAAACTATTTTCACTAAAGATAAAGTTTTGATCTCACTGACTCAAATAGAACTAGAAAAGTTGCACCACCTGCAATAATGCTGGTGTGAATGATTTTTACTGAAAGTATTTACATTAATTGCTGAAGGGATTTGTTGAAAATGCAAAAGCTATTTGCAAAATGTTAAGTTTGCTAAAAGACTGGAAAATTTCACTAAAGAACTATAAAAAGTGCTAAAGTTGATCTACATTTCTGAAAAATTTGTGGTAAAATTGCTTAAAAATCCCTATTGCATGCCAATTCTGAAAAATATGTAGTGTGTTAACACGATCAATGTAATTCCAGCAGATTCTAAAGGAGAAAAGCGGCAAAAATGACTAGAATCATCATCCATCCATCCATCGAAATTAGCCTAAAAAACTTTAAAAGATAACAAATTAGCCAAAAACGTTAGCATGTTGCTAAAATATTAGCTAAACTCTAAGTTAGCCTGAAAAAACCACAGTAGATAACAAGTTTATGAATACCAAAAATACAAGCAGTAATGTCCTGAACAAACTGAACGTTTTTATACCAAGATTGATGAAATCTCTGAAAGTGTGATTACATTGTTACATGCTGAAGCAGGAGAATCACAAAAAAAGTTCATTTTTTGGTGCTGAACGCTCATTACTTTGTTCAACTTTACTACACTCTGACTCCATAGAATATAAAGTAACGACTAATGTGCCATTAAATTAGTCTTAGACTATTTTAATAGTGGATTAGTCTTTGATTAGTCGACTAATCATGGCAGCCCTAAACAAAACTGTTGTGTCACAGGTTAATCTGTGGTGTGCATGAGAGTCTCAGTGCAAAGCGTCCCGTCTGGGAGTTTGTCCCCCTCATGAGACTGGGCTGGCCTGTCCCTCGTTCGTCTTGCATGCTTTACCTCGTCTGAGCGGTCCAGCTTGAATATGCAGAAACGCATGCAGACACTTTCTGATGAAGGCTCAGTTTTTCTGTTTAAGACACCAAACATGGGGGAGGATGAATTCTCTGCAGCATTTCTCCTCAAATGACAGTTATGAATACTGAAACTGAATTTCATGACATTTTTCCAGCAATTTCTAACAAATGAAAGGCATTTTTTCAGTGAAAATAATCAATCCAAATGCATATTCACATTTGTGGTGTGGTGTTCTCATCGGCCTCGCCGTGTGCCTTCAGTGCTTCTGCTCTTCTCCACATGTCTGTTTCTCTCTTTTCCACACCTGTTTTTCAGACTCGGATTGGAGGAAACTGTCTGTGAGTATTACAGAGACTGAGACCAAACTTTCATCCTTTTTTTTCTCCATACCTCCACTCATGTGTTATCCGTGTCTTTCTAAATGTTTTTAAGATTTTCATTTGGTTTGTTTTTGTCTCTCAAAGATGCTGCCAGATTTTTTTCTTTTTCTTCTCCTTCTTTTAATACAAAGTGATCAAGTCCAGTGTTTTAGTTTGTATCAGATAAAAACATAACTCACAATTGAATAAAAAATCTAAATCTAACAGAATGTAATGTGGCTAATTTACAACATTTCAGTTGAAGGTCCAGCGAGGGATCTGGTGTTAGCCTGATTATGGATTTTCTGCTGTCATGAATCGTTTTGTGATGTTTCTGTTGCTCCTCTGCAGGAATCCCTGTGTGAAGGAATCAACTTTGAAAGCTCAGAGGAATCTAGTGGCTTTGTCTGCTTCTGACTAAAGGCTGGATCCTGAAGTCCTCCAAGTCCTCCAACATTTCACAGACCTTGTCTCGGCCCCTCATTCTCTTCTTAAAGCTAACATTGAGGACAGAGCTAACGTATTATGTCCAGCTCCATTTTTGCATGCTGCAGAAACTGGAAGGTGATAAACACACACCAGTCAACCACAACGGGGTGAAGAAATTCTGGACTCTTTTATTTGTAAATACTTCAGATCTACCAGAACACAACCAGATTCACTGTTCATCATAGAATGTAACAACTACCTGCACTGTTAATCGGTCCAAAGGTTCCACCGGTTTTCACTTTGGCAAACGAAAGTAGAAGATAAAGTATTTTTATAGCTGAAGGTGTGATTCCTGTGATTGTTCACCTGAAAAACTGCAGGCAGGTTCTCCAGAAGGTTTGAGTCCCACTGCAAGAAAGCAAATCATGTTATAAATCAACAGCAACCGAAAAGAATGTTAGAGCATTTATGTGCTAAACGGTTAAAGAGCGCTCACTGGAAGAGTCCAGTCCAAGAAAAACGCTTTGATGTTATCTGTCAGCGCATGAGAACACTTCATTCTTCTACTGTGGAAGTCCTGCTCCAAGTTTCAGTTATTGAACCTTTAATGGTTGATTGCCTGAAGTCGTCCTGCTCAATCAGCCGTCTGTGCCTTTAAGCGGTCAATAAAAGTACGTTCAGAATGAATCTCAGCTCTTCTGTGTCCATCATTGATGTAGCAGAAACAGGGACATCCTGCAGCAGAAGCTGATGACGCCAAACCTTTGGGGAACTGTTCACCGACTCCTGCACTAAAAACAGTGAATCAGTGAATTCAGTATTTACCAAGGAAAATAAATCATGAACTGGAGTGATCGAATCGAATCGTCAAGCCTCTGAAAGAGACGATGCAGACACTGAAACCCATCAGAACCAGCTCTCCCTCCAGAACCGCTGTTCTGTTGAGGTGATGGACCCTTCTACTGGCTCTTTCATTCTCATGTTTTATGTATTCTCCACATTAAAACACAAAACAGGACAAACAATAACCTGTCATTCTGGACCACAATGGTCCCAATTAACACCTGGGTGATCTTTAAACCAGAGGAGGCCTCAGGCAGGAGCAGACGGATCCTGCTGGGTTGTGATATTTTCATTTGGGTTGGACTTTGGTAGTCAACTTTGGGTTGATTTGCAGGCTTTGTTTGTTTCTTTTCAATGGTCAGATTTTGGTCGGGCAGCCTTAGCTTTAGACTCAGGTATCTTTTGTTTGAACCAGCACACCAAATCATCTCGTTCATCCTTTTCAGGACACAGAATTCATTTTTCTTAATTAACTGTGTTCCTTGTTCTCTTGGTGTCCAGTTTATCACATCATGGTGATAAACTGGTAAGTAGTAAAGTGTTTTTTTAAAAGTAAATAAACTTAAACTTTATTACACTCATTCACAGACAGGAGAAGGACGGTATGAATCATTCAACGATTGTTGTAATTCTCCATCAATCCATCAGTAGTTTATCAACGTCATTCTAACACATCCAGACTTCATTTTGAGCTTCGTTTATCACAGAAAATCAATTTACTGTCAGTATCCACAACCAGAATTAAAGCTACGTTAAGTCATAATCCACTGGATTAGAAAGCAGATTTTCTTTTTTTGACCAAATTAAAGGATTTAAAGTGGTCTTAATGTGAGGTAGAGATCACTTCAATAGCTCGGATTTAGTTTTTGTTGGTTATATTTATGAATTTGTGGCTGAAATGCACCAGAAACATTCAAATAAACAGTTTTTTTTTATTTATATCATCAATGACTTTAGACATCCTACTGAATTTGTTGTGTTGACATGATCCTAAGGTAGAGGTGTCACAAGGGGCCAAAATCCAAAACACACCTTAGGTCACGGGACGAACAGGATAAACATTTATTAAACACACTAAAACTAAATAGTAAAAACTTTAAAACCATAACTTTTAAACATAACTATAAATAAAAACAGGAAGGAATATTTTTCCAGAATAAGTAAGGGATAATACCCGATGAAGTGTGCATTATGAGAAATTAACGCACGACGCGGAGGCCTAAACCGTCTGAGTATTCACCCGGACCATGGTGTAAATCAACTTAAATAAATTTCAATATTTTACCCTCCATTAAAATATATTTTGTCAAAATTATACAATTCCGGTTGCAGCCCCCGGGCCTTGACTTTGACTATTGGGGTCATAACACTTGTGATATTGGAATTACCTAAAGGGTTAAAGCTAGTTGAGTGTTAATAAAATATTGTTTAATTTTCTTTTCATTAATTTTAATGGCAGAAATCTCATTTTGGAAAATTTGAAAAATGCAGATTTATGCCCAAAAATGGTGTGTCAATATGTTTTCCCCGTTTACCTTTTTTTTAAAATATATATATATTCTAAGAATGTGTTTTAAAAGTGTTCCAGTGTGATTTAAAAGAGAAATCCGATTTTCCATCCTTATGGAGCAAAGTGAAGCAGAACTATGCTTTTGCACATCTGCTAAATGAAACAAAAGACAAACGAGTTCAATGAGACACAAACAAAATCCCACTGAGGATCATCTGAGCATCACAGAGAGGCTCCCAAAATAGTTCGATTTTCCTCAATCAGTTTATGTATTCACTTAAATAACCCCTCTGGCCAGGGACGTGCGCAGGATTTTTGAGGTTCTTAAGGCTGGAAAAGGGCAACAAAAACACTCATTTTTTAAATAATATGAAAATGAAGTAATATTTAAAAAGAAAGATAGATGGCTATACTCAGCGGTGAGACCTGTGTATGTGAAAGTGATACAATTGTCATTTTTTGTGTAAACAAATAGTTAACATGTAAACATTGTAAACACATTATTGTCAAATTCGTGATTTTTACAGTCAGTTAAAGCAAAGCGAAAATGTGGGTTCTTATTGAATAAACTTTATTAGTAACAAATGAAGAACAAAAGGAAACTCACATGCGCCCTCTCTGTTGACACACTGCTACTGCATGCATCACCAACTGTTTTCAGTGGCTTTTGTGTCACATCCATTGACTGTATGTAAGAACAAATATAAAGAAATATAAAGTAGAATATTTTTTACAGTCAATGGTCACATCTTAACACACACACACACACACACAAAACAATGGGTAAAACATTAAATGGAAATTGATGACATATAATAAAAGTGTGCACTGAACATTTTTTTAGATAAAGAATTTGATTTTGGCTTTTATATATTATGGTTGCTTTGCCAAAACTTGCAGTTGCTATAGCAACTCCTTGCTCCTTGCTGGACCAGTCTTATGCATTTTCTGGATCACAAGGGGAGATAATTTGTTTGTTTGTTAATTTTATGAAGATATTTTGGAGTGATGCTGGAATGTTGCATTAATTTGATGTGTAAATGAAAAAAAATGAAATTTCTGAATAAGAAAAATTAATAATAAAATAGATCTGAGCAAAGTGGGGCAAACAGTAAAAGATGACAAAACTATAGGTAGATAGTGCAAGTTTTTTGTTCAATATATATTGTTTTTATTTTTGTTTCTTAAGGAGCTTCAGGGATTTCAAATATAACTTCAATTTGTTTATAAATATTCTAAATTGTGGGGGGATTTTCATATATTTATATTTGTGTATGTTGAATTTAGAAAGACAGAGTATTATATTCAAGCAGATTTCTTCTAATTTATTTTCTTATATGATACCAATTATGATGGTATTTAAAGAAAATGTTGGTTGTTGTGGAAAAATATTTCTCAGCCAGTTATGTAACTGTTTCCAAATTATTTGAATTTGGGGACAAAAGTCAAATAAATGTTGTGCGGTTTCAATTTCCTTTTCACAGAATGTATATTTGTCATAATTTATATTAAACTGTAATCATAAAAGTTCTTTAGACAGATAAATATCATTTAGTATTTTAAAATAAGTTTCTTTAACTTTAGGAAAAAATGGGAAATGTAGATAAAAAGTTAATTTATTCACCATATCCTGATCAA
The DNA here is from genome assembly GCF_002922805.2 of Oryzias melastigma. Classification (NCBI taxonomy): domain Eukaryota; kingdom Metazoa; phylum Chordata; class Actinopteri; order Beloniformes; family Adrianichthyidae; genus Oryzias; species Oryzias melastigma. Next base: position 8,254,765 of record NC_050516.1, on the reverse strand, counting down.
CATGCAAAATGTTATTTTTATTAGGTTTTCCAGTGAAAATATTGTCCTTCAAGGTTGTTCTTATTAATTGATTATTTTTGATCCCATATTGGGATACTTTGTATTAATAATGATGATAATTGTGGTGTCATGGTTTGATATAATAGTCTACCTTTTATTAAATGAATATATTCCAAATGAATAGCTTTGATGACTTTAGCATAAACTGATTTTTTTAATAAAATTATATTTTTGACAGAACTAGAAATGGTCAAACTGATGACATTTAAATACAGTTTTCATGAAATAATGTATAATGGTAAAATTATCAAAGCATTTTGTTGTATAGGTTACTTATTATTAAAATGTAAAACAAAGAATTGATCAAATGTTCTCTTGTAAATTAACTCTGTTCAATAAAGTTACTCAAAAAAGTTCACCAAGAACAGTAGTTTACGGCATGACGTCATGACGTAAACTATTATTAGCCCCCCTCAATAAACGTTTATTGTTTGAGGCAGGACTCCAGTCAGCGTTAGGTAAGTCAACACAACAACGTGGTTTGTTCAATGTCTGCGAAATAAAATGGAAAAGTTAATTATTTTTTAAACTTAATTTTAAATACTTAGGGAGCTGAAACTGTTGGGTTGATGTCGGTTAGCCAGCTAACGCTAGCTCCTAAAGTGTCAGGATCGCTTTAATGAGGATTTTCTTTTACCAAACAAACCAACGTGTATTCTTGTATTTATTTAAGTCTGATGAACTTATGTTAGTTTAACATAAAACATCATTTGAATCGTTAAGAAGCTGAATTGTAGCGCTAAACTGTTGTCTGTTAGCCTAGCTTAACCATCAGAAAGATGTCGGAACAAAGAGCTGCAAATCCTGCTGCTGTCACGGATTTCACGGCACTTTTCATCGTCAGCAGTTCGATTGTTGTGTGTTTGTTAGCTTCATTGTGATGCAGCTTCCAGCAGGTTGTTGTGTGTTCTTGGAGAGCATTTAGCATTAGCCTCCCTAAAGGATCAGCAGCAGACTAAAACGGGCTTCAGTTCTGCTGCATTTAGACTAAACTTTGAAAGACTTTTATTGTGAAAGAGCTCCTTAATCACAAAAATGATCAAACTGACTGTAGTTCTCATTCATTAATTCAGAATGTACTTAAGCATCATATTCAGCTGTTCTTGATGTAAGGTTGATCTTTAAAAATAATAGAGATATGGGAATATCACTGTCTGTAATGAGTCACTTTGATTTTAAATGTAGAATAAAATGTCCTAAAAACAAATCCCTAATACTTTAGATTGTTATGCAAAGGTTTGTCATGATTATTATTCTCTCAAACACAGAAGAGTTTCAACAAGTTGATAGTATTCATCAAATTTTTGCATCAGGTGTGTCCAGTCGCAGTTTCTAATGGATTAAGTTCTGCTTATGTTGTCGTCCTCATCCTACCTACCCCTGAATACCTGAGCTAGGTGTGTTTGACAGAGTGAAGCTGCGAATCTGTGCACGATGAGAAAGAAAATGAACACCAGCTTTCAATGACTACTGGAATATAGCTGTACCCTAAAATAAAAACCCACCTGCTGTTGGTACATTTTTTTAAAAAAGAGATGAGACGCTAAAGATCCAAAAGAAACAGAAAAAGGACATCTGTACAATTTCAGAACTGTAGCTACGCAGTTTGTACCATAAATACCCAAAGATTGACTAGAAAAACCTACATGCAACTGCAAAAAGTGTTAACAAAATCATGCCTTTCCTACAAAATAAGAGTCTGTCAGATCAGAGCCGTAAATCCTGTTCTGCCGTCCGTGCAACAGTTAAGCAACATCTGACAAGTTCATGTTTACAACACTGGGATTACAAAACTGGAATTCATAGTAATATATGGAGTAACATAACTGTCCAAATGTGAATACATTCAGTTTTATGTTTGTTATAAATATGATTTTTCTTGGTGTTGAATACAAAACTTCCCACGTTAAATTAATGTAAAAAATTCATCACATTCGTATGTATCAAGTAATGAAATATCTACTCCTCAAACTTTGCACTCACACTCTACCACAGCAACACGTCAGATTGAAGAGACCGTCACATTGGAGTGAACGGTTTACATGCTTCATAGGGTATTTTTTATTTTTTAAGCAACACTTAATTAATATTTTGTTAATGTAGATTATTGATCAGAACAAATCATTTCCAGCTTTGATGTCAAAGCATTGACAGGACCAATATAGTACAGCTTTATGAACAAAAATACAATTAAACCGCATTTGTAGATAAATCTAAAATGAAACAACTCTTTCCACGTGCCAGCAAAATATTTTAGGAAAAGAAAATGCGGTAAAAAAGAAAAAAAGATCCTTAGTATCCACTGCATGTTGCTGGATCTGTGTTTTGTGGCTCGATATTTATGCCTGTTCCCCATTAGTGCTGCCACAAACCATTATTTTAATAGTCGACTAATCGGGTCATGCGCAAACTGGATGTAAAGCACACATCTAAACCATCATAAGGTTTAAACTAACTACAAACTAGATAATATAACATTACCTGTGATAATGCTAGTGTGAATGCTGTAAGCTGAATTTGGACGCTGAAGATGCTGAAATTGATAACTAAAAACACTGAAGCTGATGGCTGAAAACACTGAAGCTGACAGCCAGCTAAAATATTTGTTAAATTTCAAAATAGCCTAAAAAACAAAAAAAAGCTAAAGTTAGCCAAAACAGCTAGCATGTAGCTGAATTATTAACCAAATTTCAAAACAGCCCAAAAAAGTAAAAAAAGGCAAAAGTTAGCAACATAAACTAGCATGTAGCTGAAATATTAGCTAAACTCAAAAATAGCTTAAAAAACGGGAAAAAAACCTGAATTAGCCATAATAGGTAGCTGAAATATAAGCTAAACCCTTAGCTAAAATAGACTTAAAAAGATTAACAAATGCCAAAATAATCCAAATAGCTAGCAGAATGCTATTATAACTTTCAACTTTACTACAATCTGACTTTTTATGATATAAAGTAACGACTAAATGACTATTAAATCAGTCGTTGACTTTTTAACAGTCGATTAGTCGACTTATCCTGACATGCTGTTTATAAATATATTTTTTGTTAAGTTTTGTACAGCTTTATCAATGAGTGTCTGTTTCATTTTGACAGTTATTTTACTCCATAGTGTTGAACGTATTTGCATGTATTTCTGTGTATTCAAGCCTTCAATCACCAAGAATCTGACTGTGTAGAATTGTGGTATTGTTTCTTCCCATGTTAAAAGTTCTGTCTCTAGCTAAAGGAATTATTGAACGAAATCCTTTTCATTCAGCTGAATTCAAATGTCCTTTTTGATTATTTAGGGGTCTTTTCACACAGAAAAGTTTTCAGGTTGGGGTTCTGAACGTTCTCTGTCCTCTGAAGTGTTGTACTGAAGCTCAGTCCGTCTGCTCAAGTCCTGGAATTCATTTCAGATTTAAAATTGCATGTTTTTTAGGTAGGATGTTGCGCCTTCGTTGCAAGACCAAAAATGGGAGCCACATAATGCATGGTTTGACTCACCAGTCCTGCGTGCAGGAGCTTAAGTCTAAGGTGGAGGAGCTGACGGGGATTCCTTGTGATGTACAGAAAATCATGGTTGGTTACCCCCCATCCAGCCTTGATCTTCGAAATGGAGACGCCCACCTCAAAGACTACCCCATCAAATCAGGTACGGCAGAGACGAGCGGTACCGCCGGTCCGGTTCATTTGTTTCACATCTGTTTGGTCCTTTTCTAGAGCTGAAGGATATGGTGACGTTTTAGTAGTTATATGTGATGGTTTCAAATTTAAAGCTTTTTAAACTTGTATCTGAAAAATTAAAATGATCACAAAGACCAACTACAGCTGTGCAGTACTGTTAAAAAGTAAATAATTAAGGCTGGGTATTGCCAATAATTTCCAGATTTGATTCGATTCACCAGAGCCTGGATCAATTTGATTCAGATTTTTTTCTATTCTTTCGATCCTCTCAATATAATTTGATTCAATTCAATTTTGAGTTTACACATTTATATACATTTGTTTAGAAATACATTAATAATCTACTATATGTTTTGAATATATTTATATTAATCTGATCCAGTTCACATACTGTAAATGTATCAGTGAAATAATGAGATTGTTAATATCATCCAGTGTTACATGGATTCTCTAAAGGAGAAGTTCTAACTAAAATGTTCAGATCATTAACATTGGAAACATTGTTCTGTTTCTCCTGGAGGACGTTTCAGTTTGGACACTAGGTGGAGATCACACTATAGCATTACACTTTATTAAAGAAGAAGAAGAAAATATGAGGCAAAAAAAAAATGTTTTAGACCACAAATAGTTACTTTAAAAAATGCATCCTTTAAAGAGTAAAATTCTTGTCTGTGAGTTTATAAAGATGTTCATTTAGTCACCAGTGTATGTTTGTTGGTCAACCAAGCGTTAGCGTTAGCCGTCCTATGTGAAATCCCATTATATGTTAGCATCAAGCTAGCAGACTGTAGCATTATGTGCCAGATCGATCTCTACTTTTATGGATCGATTATTGATCTTAGATCGATTAATGGATTCTATGAACCCAGCCTTACAAATAATGGAGTTAAAGGAATCGACGCCAAAGCTGTGACTCGTTAAAATCCAAATTCATTTTCATGTTTTGAAGTTGAACACTTTTAGTTGTAGTTTCAGTCACTGTACAGTCGTGGTGATCTGGTGATGGGGAGTATGTCCCTACATACCATAATAATCCAGTGTGTGACTGTCATCGTGTCCTCAGGAGACACCCTCATTGTGGAGGAAGAGAAGAACAAGCCCAAGCCGCTCGACCAACCCGCCGTGAAAGCTCCGCCCCTGGAAGCCTCCCCTGTGCTGGCACGCCGTGTCGTCCCGGCGGACAACTCCTGCCTCTTCACCAGTGTGTACTACGTGGTGGAGGGGGGCGTGTACGACCCCGCCTGCGCACCTGAGATGCGCGGCCTCATCGCCCAGATCGTGTCGAGTGACCCTGCGGCGTACTGCGAGGCCGTGCTGGGGAAAACCAACGAGGACTACTGCGCCTGGATCCGCCGGGACGACACCTGGGGCGGGGCCATCGAGGTCTCCATACTGTCCAAGTTTTACCAGTGTGAGATCTGCGTGGTGGACACTCAGACCGTGCGGGTGGACAGATTCGGGGAGGACGCCGGCTACCACAAACGCGTGCTGCTCATCTACGACGGCATCCACTACGACCCGCTGCATAAGGAGGTCCCCGGCTCCGACAGCCCGCCTCAGACTGTCTTCTCCACCACAGACGACGTCATCCTGGCCCAGGCCCTCGAGTTAGCCGATGAAGCTCGCCGCAAGCGGCAGTTCACGGACGTTAACCGCTTCGCGCTGCGCTGCATGGTGTGCCAGACTGGCCTGGTGGGACAAAAGGAGGCCCGCGAGCACGCCAAGGAGACGGGCCACACTAATTTTGGTGAAGTGTGAGACTCCGCCTCCCAACTTTGTGCCGCAGGCGTGGCTTCTCCGTGGGTCTGTCCGCTCGTGTGATCCTCTACCTCACATCACCCTGTGACATCCGTGGAAACGTCTGTTCAGTATTAAACCGCCGGAAGTGCCGGGAGTCTCAAACCTTCCCGACGGCGTTCAATAAACCCACCCTCTCTGTCTTTAGGGTTTCTTAAACGGGGTCAAAACATATGCAAATAGTTCTCAGGATTTGTTTTGACCTGCAGAGATCTCTCTCTTTTTATGTGAGCCGTCGACCTCCTGAGTAGAAAAGCTCGACGGGCCGGTTCTGTTCGGTTCTCCAAAGAGTTCAAAACAGCCGCTAAGAATTATTTGCACTGTAGTGTGATCCCATTCACTGTTGTCTTAATGCAACACAAAGGATGACTGTTATTGATGCTGAGGGAGTCTGGTTTGTAGCTCGCTCTTTCTTTCTTTTCTTTTGTGTGATTTTTATTTTTTTGACTTTGTATAAAATGTGCCATTTATGACTTAATTCAGAATGAATTGGGCAATTTAAATTAAGGTTGGAGTTATAATAAAAAGTAAAGTCCAGATAATCTAAGAAAAATGTAAAACTCTTCTTTATCATTTAAAAGGATATCTGTACCTTTCACATTTCCTGCAGAGTAAACCTTTAAATGTCATTAAATGGTAACCAAACCCTAAATTATAATTTAAATAAACTTGTTGAATTCCTGAAAATATAGTCAAAACTTGTGCTGCCCCCTACAGCTTAAAACTAAGTATTACAGTTGAATTTTGTGGTTGGTCAACTTAAGTCCCGGAAGTTTTACGTCAGGAGGCGAAAAATCCTCAACCTCCCCAGAAAGTTCTGTGGGAAAACTTCCATCACTTTGCCTGGTACCACTCTCCATATTGAAGATATACGTTGCATAAAGCTAACCTAACAGTCAATCATAGATCCAAGCCACACCTCTGCAGCTCAGTCTAACTCCACTAGCCCCGCCCCCCTTTTGGGGCTGATAATGGAGTCAGCCTCCACCTGCCCTGTTTGGTTACCCTTTAAACTTAAAGAACTTTTAAAGTGTATTCCTAATAGAAGCGATATCGAGATCTGTCGTGGTAAACGTGACCAAACGCAGGGCGCTTCCTTCAGCTTGTTCTCTAGACGGCTCGTCTGCATAAAGTTTTTTTGTTTTTGTCTCATTTAAAGACGCGCTGACGCCCACTCTGAGTTCAAAGGAGTGTCTTTTTAACCTTTATCTTCTGGCACATCAGAAATCGTTCACAGGTGGAGGAAGTCCTGTCAACACTTTCCTTTTATCTTACATTCATTTCCTTTCCTCCTGTCATAGTGAATGACAGAAACTCCTGTTTTTATGCTTTATCTGGGACAAAAACATTGATAGAAATGTTCTTTGTCTCATTTTTAAGGAGGTAGAACAAATAAAAAGGTCATTTTAACAAACACTACTTAACATTTGCTTTTGATTAATTATGTTTTAGCACTAAATGTTTAGTCTTGGATTAAGATAAAATATGAGTTTTTTTATTATTTTTTTAACCCTTTAACACCAGTGACGCTTAAACACAAAATCTTTCACAAACTGTAACTTTTCAACCGTTAACACGATCACTCCAGTAGATTGTGAAGGAGAAAAGCGGCTCGACTGGAATGATCGTGTTAACGGCTGAAAAGTTACAGTAAATCAAAGAACATAAACACTGGAGCTCCGGGGTTAAAGGGTTACATGAACCTTACATTTTCAAAATGAATGTCACAGCACAGGAAAACTTTGGAAGAACTGGGTTTACTTGACTTTTATTTTCAGTGTTGTCACAATAAAAGCTTCAACTGTGATTTCTGTGATTTTCTTTATTCCTTAAAGTTTCTAGTCTCTGTTGATTGCAGTGATTTTGCTTCGTTGGCGTCTGAGGAGCAGTTTTCTCGATCAGCAGGAAAGTGAACTCTGCATTAAGAAAACCGCTTCTGGTGGATTACACCTCTTGCTATTTCAGGTTCTCTGTCCTAATAGGATTTGAGCGTTCAGGGTCCAGACCTGCATCCTGCTGGTTCTGGAAGGAGGGCAGGAGGCGGCTCGCCCCCAAACCTGCACGGACTTCTGGTTCATCCAACCGCAGTGGGAGGGGCTAAAAAGGAATGAAACTTAGACTTTTGCAGGCATTAAAGAATAGACAGTTTTTAATGAAAGAAAATGCAAGTATATATTTTTTAAAGAAAGAACGATATGGAAAACATGCATAAATACTTATTAAGTAATGAAAATGAATTTAGTTGGATTTTTTTAAACAAGCTTTATTGAACATTTTGATGAACAGGAATATAGATAAATCAATAGAAAAAAAGGAGTATAGAACAAAAATAATGATAAAGGCTACAATATGAAACATATCACAGACTGACAGTGTCTTTACAGCTTTTTGGTCATTTAAATAAACGATACCATTGATGCAGAGTTTAAATTCACACATGAACGCATCAAAACATGGTTTTCTACCTGAGTATTTACATTTGTGGATATAGAATTTTTCCAAAATAAGAATCAGTTTTGTTATAAAATCTTTTGAAAAATCAAATAATTCCGAAATAGGTTGAAGTAAACTTCTGATTTTGATGTATCCAATCCCAAATGTCAAGACTCATAAAGAAATGACGGTTTGCTGACGTTTGGACTCGAAATAAACAGAGCGCAGGTGTTGGCCGGTCACGCGCGTCTTAAGGGGGGAGCTCCTCTGTGATTGGCTGAGAGCTTAAAGCCCAAAGTCCGCGCAGGTGTCTCAGGCTCCCGCGCGCCTCACCTTCAGTGACGGGGCGGAAGTGAAGCAACTGACAGGTAAAATCGTTCTCATTCCCGATCTTACTGTGAGGTTTGTGGTGAAGAAAAGAGACAAAAAACTTTAGTTTGAACTGTTTATTCTTTTCTCCTGCTGGTAAACATGTTTGCTTTCTATTTTCTATCATTAATCTTTTATAAACATGTTTATAAATGTATTTCTGTGTGAAACTCATCAGAGCTTCTTATAGTGACAATAATCTATAGAAATGTTTGCGTTTTTGGAATCAGAAAGAGACTCAAACAGAAGCATCAACACATCAAATAATAACTTAGTTATTGTGTTAAAGCCTGTCAAACTTTATGCAAATGTTTCTGAAATGTTTATTTTTGTTCATTTCTGTTTTTAAATGTCAGGCATTGTTTTTTTTATGTGTGCACAGACAGTTAAGGAGCTGCAAACTGTGAAACCCAAACATCTGTGAGCTGGACTGATTTGAAAAAGCAGAAGTTTCCCCTTATTTAGATAATCAGTTCAGGTTCAATCAGAATATTATGTCACAATCCAAACATTGACAAACATGATTGTTTGCTGTTCTACAGGAGAAACTGACTTTCTTTCATCTGCTGTGAGGTGACATTTATTCAAGAATTTATGTGTTTTTTGCACATTTGATTAAAATGCTTTTCGATTGAAATTCAGAATGGAAAAGTTCAACAAAAAAGCACAATATTGTGTTTTTCTGTGGAGAAAACATACATAATTACTGTAAAAAGACAAAAGCAGAACCTGCTGTGGTTCTTTTCTTTAGGATTCATGAAGGTGAAACCTGGTACAAGTCGGTTACAGTTGGTTACCGTGAAGATCACATTTCTGCTGCTGGATCAGAGCCGCTCCTTTCCTCTGAAACGGATCTGCTGAAGCAGATTAGGACGACCGTGTGCTGTAATCCAAGTCACATGCTGCAGGATGAGCAGCCCGTCAAACACTCCAGCTGTCAGGGTTTACAGTCATCATAAAGCTGAGAGACGGAGCTGAGAACGCTCTCAGAACCCACTCATGTCAGCTTTCATTACTGTGTCAAAATAAAAGCCTCAAACAGATGATAAAAGATAAAAAAGACGATTATTTGGAATATTAGATTATTTCTGACGGAATAAAGACAGAAGTCAAACAAAAGCCTTTCATTAGACAGAGGAACAAAAACTCAACTAAAAGTCTTTAGAATTTGGCTCATGAAGGTTTGAAATCAAACTGTATTCTTTTATGAAGCAGCACCGACATCTGGACCTTTTAAATCCATTCATGCTTTTTACTTTTTAAACTTTTTAACCAATGCATGTCTTTCTGAATGAAAGGTTTACAATAACATTTTTCTTCAAATTTAAATTTAAAGTTTTGTCATCTTTCAGAGTTAAAGAATGCTCAAAATGAGAACTTATATTTTATTCGACATACTAAACTGTTTACAGTTTATATAGACGATCAGCTGGCTGTAAAATCATTAGTTTCTATACTTTGTCTGAAAATCAAATAAAAAATGAAAAATTTAGACTTCTATTGCAAACTTCTTAAACCAATGAAGGAAAACCTGAAGAAATGAAATAAAATCCTCCAGAATTCATCAGAACTATCAGTAAAGGGCCAGCGGTTTTGTGTTGAGGAACAAAACCTTTGGTTTGAAGCCACTTCTGCTTTTCTCGTCCCTGAAGCCTGATTTGGAAACTGAAATGGCTTCTACGTTTCTGTTTTTTTTTTGGAGTCGTTTCTATCTGTCAAGAAAATCTGTTTGAACTGAAATCAATCTCCTCACCTTCCCCTCCATCCCAGAATACAACAACCGGATAAGCAGGAAGCTAAGATGCCCAAAAGTGATACCTGGCCAGGTGAGCCGGGTCCAGACACAATGAAGGCTTCAGACAGCGCTGGCAGCTGCGACAGCTTCCTCAGTGGGAACTCCGGCCTCGTAAGCACTCACTCTTTTCTAAGTTTTCAGAAAAAAAGATAAAACCTCACATGAAAACAACTTTTTAAAACTTTGTTTCATGTTTTTCTATCATTTATTCTCTAACATGTTTGCTTTGACCGTCAGAGTTTGGAGCATCTGTCTGCTGAAGAAAAGGCCTGTCTCATGTTTCTGGAGGAAACCATCGAGTCTCTGGACACAGAGGAGGACGGCAGGCTGTCCAGTGAGGAATCCCACCAGCCGCCTGGAAACCGGGTCCAGAAACTCCCGGATCCACCAGGTGAGCTCACCTCTCCCCACATAGACCAGGGGTCGGCAACCTTTATCAGTAAAAGGACTCATTTCTACCGATCAAAACCTGATCTTGTTTTTTTAATAATAAATAAAAAATATGTCAATTTTTTGGCAAGAACAAAAGCAAAAATATAAAAACAACCTAGAAACTCTCAAGATGTGTTTTTTTTTATTTTTTTACTTATTTTCAAAATAAAAGCTGCTCTGTACCAAACAGGATCATCTCAGTTCAGCTCTGGACAGCTAATAACCAATGTTGTTCAGCATAAGATAATATGTGTGTGATAATATAAGAGCAAACTTTTTACCAAAGTTTTTCTTTGCATATAAAATCTGTTCATTCTGGAGGTAGAGTTGATCAAACAAGACGTCTTCAGGTCAACAGGATGTAAAAACCTACATAGTTTATCATCTATGTGAACCACAGACATCAATTTATACTTTTAACTAATATAAATTGATTAAATGCTAATTAAGTAATCCTTACTTTAAAAAAAAAATGCTATTTTATTTTTCTTTTATTCATTGTTTTTTTTCCTCTTTGTCCTCAGCAGTCTTACTCTGCTGGGTTTTGTTATTTTAGTTTGGATCTTGGTAGTCTTAGTTTTCAGGCTTTGTTTATTTGTTTTCTTTAGGTAGTTTTGGTTAGACAGACATTATCAGGAGCTGCTGACTCTGACGGTCGACATGTCTGGATCAACAGTCTCCATGAATTATTTTATGTTTGACAGAGGATCCACAATGGAGAGATAAAAGAGACACATGTGGATCTGGAGCCAAAGGTTACAGACCTCTGACATAGACCCAGAAAAAGTCGGTTCTGGTCACAGAAATGGGCTTGTTGTCTTTCAGGTGCGCAGAAAGTCTCCAAAGACAAAGTCAAGATAAACGTCGACAGAAAACCCACGAAGAACGTCATGGTTCCGACTCCTTTAGTGGTGGCCCGCAGCAGTGCGGCTTCCGGTTCTGAAGACGTCCCGCCTTCAGGCAGAACTGTTTGTCGGTCTCAGTCTGAACGTGAAGCTTCTCAAAATGACAAAAGGAAATGTTCTGTGGTGTTGTCTGGAGACTCTTCCTCCAGGACGGCTGAAGGTCTTTTACCCAGAGGGCCTCTGTCCTACGACGCGCTCGTCCATCTACGCAGGAACGCTTCCACCAAAAAGACCCCTCTATGCCCTGCAGTCGATCACACCATAGACTTGGAACAGCGCTGCCCCAGCCCAGCAGAAGGTCCGCTTCTCAAGAACCAGCAGAAATCCCACTCACGTCCCCCAGCTGTGGCCCCCAAACCCAAAAAGATCCCCGCGCACATCGCTCTAAAAACCCAAACCGAGGAACCCCATGTCTTCCAGAACGCAGCTGATCCTCAGGTGGTCAGGCTGGAGGCTCTGCAGAAACTCGGCCTCCTCAGGGACCAAGAGGACAGTGGAGCGGGGGAGACCCTGCCTGCCCCCAGACATCAGCCGTCCCCGGATCCGGCATCTTCAGCAGATTCATCCAGGAGTCCACCGCTTTGTTCCTCCCAACTGCCCAAAGAAGCCAAGACTGAGCCTCCGCAGGTCAGAGTCCCCCCGAAAGCTGCTGCCGTGGAGGACTTCACAAACCAACACAACCACAGAAACAACGCACACCGCCCCAAACCCCGGCACAAAAGAGCCCCCGCAGCGCCGAACGCAGCTCCGGGGAAACCCGCAGACTCTGTGGGATACACCGTCATGGTGGTGCCGGGGATGGGAGCCGACCGCAAGGAGGCACTCAGGAAGCTGGGTCTGCTCAAAAACTGAAGGAGACGTCCTGCCCCGAAACCCACGAAGAAAAGGAAGCCGTCACCAACCCGTACGAGGCTTCAAGTATTTATTTTTATGTCACTGAATCTGTTTATCTTCATCTAAACGGCAGTTCAGTCCATGTTTGATATAATCTCACAGGACAGAAAGCCGACGTCTTAAAATCTGAATGTGCCCAAACTGACGGAATTATTACCGAATCACTCATGTGCCTGTAAGACAAAACGCTGGGTAAAATAAAAAGAAAGTGGAGTTTAATTCTTGACTTTTTGTTTTTATTGATCAGTATCATCCCGTTTTTCCAGATGTTCCTGGGAAAGCTCCCTCTGTTTTGTGGTTTCTCCATATTTCTGGATCTTCTCTCGTGGTTCTCTGGAGTCGCTGTAGAAGTGCAACCTTTTCCAGATCGATCAGCAATTTTAACCCTTAAACACTTGAAGTATTTTTGGTGATGCTTAAGCACAAAATCTTTAACACACTATAAATTTCAACAATTAACATGATAATTCCAGTAGATTTTGAGTTGCTTTTTTCCTTCAAAATCTACTGGAATTATCATGTTAACGGTTGAAAGTTGCAGTAAATCAAAGAACATGAACACTGGAGTTCTGGTGTTAAAGGGTTAATTTATGCTGCTAACCGTAAATGAGATATTATAAGATTATAAACTGTTAAATATTAGATTATATTGACTTTATTTTATCTTTAAAGCTGAACCGATCTGTCGACCGTGTAGACGTCACAGCTGGAAATGGAAGGATTTTATTTTCACAACAGTTTCTTCTGCATTTCCACAAATGTCTTTTATACTGTTTAAGTTCTAAATTACTTCTAATCCCTGTTAATTGCTGTTTTTTATTTACTAGCTTTTGGTTGTTAACAGTTACGTTTTCCTTTTTTAATTCCTGGTTATAATCAACATGTTTCACTAAGAATTCTGTTCAAAGATCTGAAGTAAGTAAGAGATAAGAACTGCAGCTTGGATGGAAAAAAATCGGAGAGATGATTGTCTTAATGTGCTTGGGGCAAAGCATCATGGGATATTGGAGGAACTGAGGATTTCTTTACAACAGGGGTCCCCAAACCTTTCCTTGTGAGGGCCACATTACTGTGTTCTTCTCTGATGGGGGGCCGGGGTCGGTTTGTAGGCTAACAGAAAAAGTGCAACAATCACAGTCTAAACATAAACATTTATGGTTTTCCAGAAAGCCACACATAGACAAATATGAAATAATTGATTTCTGTGATCTTCACAGAAAAAAACAACACTAAAACATTTAAAAACTAGAAATGTTGTATTACCTGCAATAATGCTAGTGTGAATGCTTATTGATGAGAGTAGTCACTAAAGAGGCTGCAGCTTTTTGTTAAAAATGGTGATGCAAATTACATGAATTGCTGAAAATTATTATTAACCTTTATTTAACCAGGGGTGGATCCCATTGAGATTTAAAACCTCTTTTTCAAGGGAGCCCATTTTGCAAAGGCTATTTGCAAAATGTTAAATTTGCTAACAGACTGGAAATGTTGTTAAAGTACTATGAAAGAGTGCTGTAGTTTACCGAAATTTCTGAAATATATTGAAAATCTTTAATACATGTCAATTTTACAAAAAATATTTAGTGTGCTGCTTAAATATGAGCTAAACTCCTAATTAACCCCCAAAAATCAAGCTTGTTGCTTAAATACTAGCTAAACTTCAAAAGAGTGAAAAATTCCTCAGTAAAATAAACTCGTCAAAATGTTGACCTGTTGCTAAAGTAGAAGCTAAAGTTGTTGCTTAATTCATTCAATCTTGTCCGCTTCTTCCCTTTCAGGGTCGCGGGGTGCCGGAGCCAACCCTGGCTACTGAAGGGCAAAGCGGGGTTCACCCTGGACAGGTCGCCAGTCTGTCGCAGATTGTTGCTTAAATACTAGCTAAACTTCAAAAGAGACTACAATTCCTAAGTACACTAAATTAGTCAAAAACGTTAGCTTGTTGCTAAAATAGAAGCTAAACTATAAATTAGCCAATAAAAACTTCAGTAGATAACAAATAAGTAAAAAATGTTAGCATGTTGCTACAATATTACTTAACCTCAAATTAGGATAAGAAAAACCCTATTAGATGCCAAATTAGCCAAAAAAGCAAGCACATTGCTTTAATACTAGCTAAACCCCAAAATAGCCAAAAATTCCTCAGTAAACTAAATCAGTCAAAAACGTTAGCATGTTGCTAAAATAGAAGCTAAACTCGAAATTAGCCCGTACAAACCTCAGTAGATAAAAAAGTATCCAAAAATGTTAGCATGTTGCAAACATACTGTATTTTCTAAACTCTGAATTAGCCTATAAAACCTCAATAGGTAACAAATTAGCCAAAAGCATTAGCATGTTACAGTAGATCAAAGTACATATCATTGGAGCTCCGGTATTAAATGGTGAAACCAATAAATATTCTATCCTCTCCCATCATAGTCAGACTGCAGAAGGTTGGAATAAAAAGTTCTATGTGGGTCTCAAGCGGCCAGATTGAGAAAAAATCTCTATACGTCTCTGATAGTGTTTGGGGGGCCGGGCCAAATGTGGAGGAGGGCCCAGGGCCGTATCCGGCCCGAGGGCCGTAGGTAGGAGACCCCTGCGTAATAAGACATTGTTTCCCTCCAGAGAAGGGATCTACAGTTTCCCTCAGGTGCATGTGACTGAACAGCTTTATCGTTTTACACCTGACCACGGTGAACCGGAGCTCTTATGTAACCAGAGATGACTCCTCCCCCATCCTGACCACGCTTTATTGCACTTATACAACTTAAGGACGCCATAAACCAGACTGATGATCTCATGGATTTTATTTTTTTAGTACAATCATGACTGCCGGTGATACGTTTATATGGCTTTCTGTGCGCTTTCTGGGAGTACAAAGCAAATGTTCAGATTCCCCGATATCAGGTTTTATGATATTAGTCTTAATGCTCAGTGGAGAAAACACACAGTGAAACAACAGCCTCGATTTCATTTAGATACAGAGCTGGAACAGCAAATAGACAACCATGTGGAAACTCCTGTCCCACAGCATCCATAAACACAAACTCTGTAACAGCAGTTGGTTTTTGTTCAAAGAGGAGGAAATCCTCCTGAGAGAAAAACTGATGAAAGTTCCTGAAGAAACTGCCCCAAACTGCAGCCCAAACGTCTGTGGATGACCCTCAGGAAAGCCAAGGCTGTGTCCCGTTTCACTCACTGCTCCCCGATCAGAGCACGGAATAGTTTGTTATTTTATCAGGACGTCAGTGGCCCTGTGGTAGAGTGTGTGCCCCCAGACTGGAAGGTTGTGGGTTCAAATCCAGGGTGAGTCATGCCAAAGATTCTAAAATGGGACTGACACTCAGCATCAAGGGGTTATTGGGGGGTTCTGTGTCTGCAGTTCACCGCTCCCCCAGAGGGAGGGTCAAATGCAGAGAAAAGGCTTCACACATATAGGTGTAGAAAAGTCCCTGTTACACTGTGGGACTACATTACCCAGAATTCCTAGCGGTCATGTGACGAGCGCATAGGGATACAGTTCCAACTCATGCTCCGTAGCTCACAAAGCCATGCGGTGAATCTGGGTTGTTGAGACTGGTGTGTGTCATATAAATAAACCACACCCACATTCAAAGCCAGTCTCTGTAAACTGATGTTTTCGCCAATTAAAGGCAGTTCTTTCCAACTTCTCTGGATGTGAGTCTCCTTCTGACAGAGGACCTTGCAACAGCACAATCCAAAATTACCGGACGCAAAATAATCCTTCACCTTTCAATAGGGGAAGGACTAAGTAATTCCTAATTCCCTGGAAATTTCCCAGAAGTCTTTGTGAAAAACCAGTGAGCATCAATAATATTAGATTAACAAAAAATAGACCACAATGCATTGCATTTGAGTGATTTGTCATTTGAAAAAATATCTAAATGTATTTCTCTCAAAATTTTTACTTTGTCTTATAGTTTTACCATTTTATTCTCATATAATGTTGACTTTTGCTCTCATAATTGTACTACCGTAGTTTTCGGACTATAAGTCGCACCGGAGTATAAGTCGCAGGGGCCAAAAAATGCATAATGAAGAAGAAAAAAACATACATAAGTCGCACTGGAGTATAAGTCGCATTTTTTTCAAGTAATTTATTTTACAAACTGGTTGAAAAAAACGATATTACATCATCTTGGAAGGTAAGTTATAACATTCATAAGTGAATAGAAAACAGGCTGAATATGTGTCAACACATATTCACATATTAGCATCATGAAAAAAATGAAAATGTGTAGCATTTATATAACATAACAGTTTTATTTAACTATAGCCTCAAGAACTCATCAACTTTGTATCTTTACTGTAATTAATTGCACGCAATCTCACTCCATATCACTAAATCCGTTAAATTCTTCGTTCTCTGTGTCACGTCTGAATAACTGAAGTAAATAAAGTAATTGCATAGATCACCATAAGAGGGCACTCTAGACTTACGGTCCATATCTCATCATTAAAAATTCGTATATAAGTCGCACTGGAGTATAAGTCGCAGGGACATTCAATCTATGAAAAAAACCGCGACTTATAGTCCGGAAAATACGGTACTTTATTTTTGTAACATTTTGACTAATTGTCGTATTTTATGGCTGTATTCTATGGGTGGAGAAAATTGCCTACACTACTTTTTTTTGTTTTGTTTTTTTGGTCCCAGAAGCAAATGGTCCCAAAAAAGGTAGGTTAGGCGCTCCTTGGCTGTGGTTCAGCCCCCACTCAAGAAACCAAACCTTGATAACACAGAGATGGATAATTTCAGGCCGACTTTAGAACTCCCTTTTTATACAATATCTTAGAGAAAACTGTCTACACACAACTGCAATCTTTCCTGGTCAGAAACAGTGTGTTGGAGCTTTTCCAGTTGGGTTTTAAGTCTTCACAGAACAGAATCTGCTCTGCTGAGGGTTTTTAATGACATCCTCAGCGTGACCAACATGGGAGATCATGTGATCCTTGTTTTACTTGATTTATCTGCTGCTTTTAACATGGTAGATCACAAAATCCTGCTGTCAAAGCTCCACAATGTGGTGGTGTTGGTGGTGCAGCTCCCACCTGGTTTAAATCATACCTGGCAGACTGAATCATGAGCATGAGTCTTTCTAAATTTATCTTGGACACAGCTCCTCTGTCTTTTGGGGTCCCACAGGGCTCAATTTTAGGACCACTTCTGTTTTCTATCTACTTCCTCTGGGTTCTATCATAAGGAAACGTGGAGAGTCCTTTCATGTTCATGCTGACGACAGCCAGATTTACCTCACATTTGAAACACTCGGTCACAAATGTGGGTTTTATACTGGATAGTGATTTTAAGCTTGACCGGGACATCACTTCTGTGGTGAAGCAGAGCTTTTTCCATCTGAGGCAGTTATCTGCTATGAAACCATTTTGAACTATGGAGGACTTTGAGACAGTAATCCACGCTTTTATCATTAGGGCTGGGCTGATAAAATGGTTTCATTGATTTGAATCAATTTAAGATTAATAGATGAATAATTGATCATAAAAAATATGAACCGATTTAGCACATAAAGCTAAAGTCTGCTAGCTTGATGCTAACGTTTGAAGGAATTTCCCATAGGACGGCTAACACTCAGTTGACCAAAACATACACTTCTGACTAATTGAACATCTTTATAAACTCATAAATATCAATTTTCCAAACTCTTAAGAAAATACTTTTTAAAGTAACTATTTGTTGTCTAAAATGTTTCTTCTTCTTCTGGAATAAGGTGGAATGATTACAGCGTGATCGCCACCTAGTGACCAAACTGAAACTGTGACTTTTTATTTTGATTTTACCATTTCACTCTCATAAAATTTAGACTATTTTCTCATCATTTTACAAATGTTTTATTGGACATTTTTGAACTTTTTTCATAATTTTACAACAGTGTTCTTATAAAGTTCAGACTTTGTTCATATTTTATGACCACCATATAGTCACATACAGACTTGTTTTTTTTCTATAATTTTACTAATGTATTTTCATAAAATTTAAATGTTTTTCAACCAATCAAATTGCAAAAAAACATGACTTGAAAGGACTTGAAACATTAATAGTAGGAGTTGTGAATTGTCTTGAGACTTGTTGATCTTGATTTGTGACTCGACTTGGGACTTGACTACTTTTGACTTGGGACTTGACTCAGACTTGAGGAGAAAGACTTGAGACCTACTTGAGACTTGCGAAACAATGACCTTGTCCCACTTCTGATGTGCAACAATGAAAAAGTTGGGTCTCTATGCAATAACGAGTCATGTTCTGCTTCAGTTACTTTCTTTGCTTTTGTGCAGGCTGCTGTGACTCCGCCCCTTCTCCTGTGGATCCTGCTAAGCAGTCACAGCTGCCTGCATTTCAGTAATTAGGCTCTGTGTATTTAAGGAACTCAGCTGCAGCCCTGTGTCGGCTCGTTTTGTTTCCTGGTCTGTTTCCTGGTCCTGTGAGTTTAGTTTATATGGCTGATGTTAATTAAAGCCATTGGACTATTCCTTCAATGTGCATGTGATTCTTTCCTGCATCTGGGTTTCTTCCTGATTGCCCAACCATGATAAGACGTGGTTATGACATCATATTCATATATTTCTCCTTTCTTATTTTTCTTATTTCTATTTTTATTTATGATCCTTGATCAAGTCTTCTTGTCTTCTGTAAATAATCCAGCTGGCAAATAAAAATTCCAATGTACATTTAACATGTACAAATGGCAATAAACTCTTAAACTCTTCATTTGACAACTTTCACCATTACATAACATTTGATTTTTTTTCCA
The DNA here is from genome assembly GCF_002922805.2 of Oryzias melastigma. Taxonomy (NCBI): domain Eukaryota; kingdom Metazoa; phylum Chordata; class Actinopteri; order Beloniformes; family Adrianichthyidae; genus Oryzias; species Oryzias melastigma. The sequence goes on along the minus strand of NC_050516.1, from coordinate 8,235,642 downwards.
ATAATTTTATGACTTCATTCTACCTTTTTGTTTATTTCTAGGGATCAGGTTTTTTTGGACCCGATCCGATTCCGAGTCATTTGATTTTTTGTATCTGCCGATACCGAGTCCCGATCCGATACTTTTATAAGACATTTAAAACATGAATAAATTGAAGAAACAGATTTGTGTTGTCCCTTATTTATATTTCAATAACCTTCTTTTATCATTAACTAAATTAATTAAATCATTAATTATCATTAATTAATTAATTTAAAACTTAAATAAAACACTTCTGTGAAGTAGCTTTAATAAACAAGTAAAAATAGAAAAAAGTAGAAACTAGGAAAGAAAATAATATTTTCTTATTATATAAATGATAATTAGTCATGTGAGAAAGTTTAGTGACTTTAGCTTTAACAAATTTAGAGCTATTGAACATTTTTAACCAAATGTGATTCCTGTCCTCTTTTAAAATTCTTAAAAATAAATGATGACTTTGTTTTAGCATAAAATTTGATCAGTGTTCATGAATAGCTGATGCCGTTATTAGTTTTAATTTATTAGTTTTATTTATTTATTTTTAAGATTATGTGCTTATTTTTTAAGTTCTTAAGACATCACATTTTTGGTTTTATTACCACAGTAGTTAATTTTCTTAACTGTTATTTCTCTGTCAGATAAATAAAACAGGCATATCAAAGGACAGCTCGGGTCCTAAGGAGTTAAATCACGGCACTAGCATGTAGCAGTTAGCAGCTGCTGTTTAGCCATCTGTCTGCAGCATGAAGAGCTTCACATTAAAAAAGAAACAAAAACTTTTTCTGTTGAAATACCTTTAGACCAGGGGTCTCAAACTCAATTCATCTGGAGGCCGCTGGAGGCAGAGTCTAAGTGAGGCTGGGCCGCATCAGGATTTCCACAAGAAAAACACTGATAAAACATTCCAGTGTTCTCAGATATCTTTATTTTGAACACAAAAAAATTAATAAATAACGAACGACGTGTATAGATCTTTGTGTGTGTTGATTTATATATAAAAAAAGGGTATGTCCGTTTCTGAAATAGTTTATATTAAAGATTAAACTTAAGATATATTGCTACGGGGTAGGATTAAAAAAGTTTCTTCCTATTCCATTTCAAACTACATAATAGAGGTGAAATGTATTTATTTTAGAGCTGTCAGGCGATTAAAATTTTTAATCGCGATATTGCACTGTCCAGAGTTAACTCGCGATTAATTGCACATTTACATGTGGCCTTTTTTTAAGGAAAAAAATGTGTGCTTCGTGGAATTTAGCAGTTCTATATTAATTATGAAAACAAGAATTACAAAATTTATAGTTTTCATCAGAAATACTTTATTTTGTAACATTGTATTGAGATAAACTACTTAAAAATAAAAGGCTGTAACATAAAAAGCCTAACAAAAGCCCAAGTGCAAGTGAAGGTCATTTTAAATTCTAAACTTCAATCAACGTTCAGTAAAATAAAATAAAAAACATCAAAAATAACATTTCCATAACACTTTCATGTTCATTTTTTGTCAGGACCAAATCTTTTCCTCCTCTGCTGAACTACAGTAATAAATGAAATAGAGATTTATCATTTCCAATGAACTTTTGTTTTTTAAAACATTAAAGACTGAGAAAAGCGGGATACACTGTGGATAGTTTGACAGTCTGTTACTGCCGCCGCGTTCTCTGGCTGCAGCTCGATGCAGCGACGTGTCCAGCGGAGCTCACGGATGAATATGCCGGCAGACAGACCGCTATGCTGGGGTTGGATCACGCTTAAACCTCCAGAACATTTAAAACGTCCCCCGGTGCGCTTGCTGTTCGGAACGTCGGGGGTCTGCAGCTCTCGGGACGCGGCGCCGGACGCGAGCCGGTACCACCAGACGTGGTACTGGACGCGAACCGGAGCCGGGTCAGGGTGCAGGAGCTCTCCAGGTCCTAGCGCCGGCCGGTTTTAGCTCGCAGCTCGGTGGTTGGAGACCCGCCTGTGATCTAGTGAGAGCAGCCGGTAAGTTGGAGGGCGGGACGCCCGCGCGCGGTATGGAAAGGCACGTATGAGAAAGTCCGCGATTAATGCGTCAAAAAAATTGTCGGAGTCAAGCACACGTCAGATTAATGCGTTTTTAACGCGACAAATCTGACAGCCCTAATTTATTTATAATTTATATAGAATTTTCTGTTTTTTTTTTACCAAGTACTATGAATGTGTTGTTCAAAATAAAAAGGACTAACTAACTAATAAAATAAATAAATACATTAAAATACGAATAAAAAAAATTAGTTATAAATAAATAAAATAATAATAATGACCATACAGATCCAGACAACTGAAGAAACCACATATTGACTGACTAACTAGAGAAAACTCATTATTTTTATTCAGTTTCAATTGTCTGTATTAACAGATCCTCCTTCAGAGAGAGAAGCCCCGGTACCGAGAAAATCTTTGAATTTTTTCATCTTTTGTAGATTTTTGTAGAACTCCTCACAATAAATAAATAAATCTGATCTATGCGTCTTCCATTTATTGGAGGTGTGGGGTGCCCGCGCGCGCCGGCTACATCAGCGCACATTCGGAGGTTGCTTTCCATGGAGGTTCTATTCAAACGCGTGTAGCAGAATATCGGACTTCTATCGCGTTTACATGGACTGGAATGCGCGCCGACACAGTCGGTGTGTGAACCTTAAGAATCACAGACACGCGCGCGCAGGTGCGAGCCAAGCTCAGGATCACATGGTTGACAGGCAGGAGCAGCGGATCGCTACGCGGGGCGGGCTACAGGTTTGGGGCTCGGAGCTTGTGGAGCTCTGATTCAATAGGAACAGTCAGCACGTCAAAAAAACGTATTCCTCGACATCGTATGTGTATTCATTCTGAGAGAGACATCCACAGACGGACCTGGTAGCTCCTCCTACACGCGGAGCGGTGACAGAAACACATTTTTTGACAAGACGCGAGCAGCAAGTTCCCCGCGCGGGGCACGCAAATTTATCATGCGAATTGCGTTTAGTACTCCATGGCTCCTCCTCCGCCCAGCTGATTGGAGGAAAGAATGAATGAGTGAGGAGGTACTGGACAGCCCGCCGATGTACCCCTCCAGAGCCATATACCTCACTGTGATTGGTTCATTCAGCTCTGCACACGGTAAGTGTAATTCATATCAACCTTGCGGGCCGCACGAACATTGATCTTTCCTATTAAGATGCGGGCCGCAAATCATCATCCCGGGGGCCGCAGATGGCCCGGGGGCCGCAAGTTTGAGACCCCTGTTTTAGAGGTTGTTGTTTGTGTTATGACAAACCAATAGAGACACTTGCTGTCAGTTTAAAGCATTTTTAAAAGAGTTATTGATCCCAGAAGTTAGCTTTCTAGCTAGCTTTGTTTACGTTAGCCTTCTGCTTGAACTGCTGCCGTTTTCTGCTGCGTTTTCTGGTGATGACATTTTGTGATCTTTTCCTGACATGCAGACTTCTAGT
>NC_050516.1:8227004-8232098 GCF_002922805.2 Oryzias melastigma | reverse complement strand
CAGACAATTACAACAACATACTCTGATTGCTTTCAGCAATCAGACAAATATAAGGCTCTGATCATAATGAGCATAAATGAAATATCCGATCCTGATCGGACAAAGGAGTCCGATTCCGATTGAGTCCCCAACCACGTGATCGGATCGGGACATCCCTATTTATTTCTCTTCTTTAATGGTGGCCCCAATATCTCCTTCATCATGTATTGGTGACGTCATGTTTGGCATAAAAAAATGTGTAAAGAAGCTTTTCCTCTTCAGAATCTGCTGGAACTATTGTCTTAATGATGGAAACATTGATGTATGTTAAAGATTTTGTGTTTAAGCGTCACCAGGTGTTAAGGGGTTAAATAGCATTAAAATCCTGGGATAGCCTTGTGATGACATATATCCCTCGAAGAGTTCGGAGTGAATTTCAGACACAAATGTGTGTTCTCCCTGATTCTAGCACCGACCAATCACAACAGGCGTTCCAGAAAAACACAAACTTCTGAGTCCTGCTCTTCTGGACTCTGATAGGGCTCCAGTGGAGTTTCAGAAACAGAGACGATGGAAAAACAGGAAGTGACGATCTTTAATGCGTCCACCAAACATCCGCAGACCCTCAGCAGCTGGAGGATGAAGGATCTGGACCCCCCACCCCAGGCCTTGGAGCGCCTGTCGGTTTAATTCCCCTCCACGTGGATGTGAGGCTTGCCTTTTTTGCGCTTCCCCTTGCTGGTGGACGCCGCCGTGGTCAGGGCCTCCAGTCGGAAGGGACGAGGCAGGGCGGGGTCCGAGCTGACGGGGGGGGTCACAGAGAGCGGGGCTGCAGAGGAGAGGAGATGACAGAATGTCAAAAACAATAAATGTTGATCTCATTTGAAAGTTTGCTGTGATTTATTTTGAAAATAATCCTCTAAACTTGACCTTTGGTCTGTTGTTTGTGTTGGGGGGGTCACTCTCTCTTACCATGTCCCTTTGCAGCGTCGCCCCCCAGCAGCAGGCTGGCTCTCCTGGGCTTGAAGTAGTTCCAGGCGAGGGTCTCACTCTCACTCCGGTCCAGCATCTCCTTGAAGCGGTCCTCCTCCTCCACCTGCTGCAGCACACAGCCGTGAGTCCCCGCCCACATCCCAGCGGGCGAGCGCACAGGAACTCACCGGGGGGGCGTCTGCAGCCTCAGCAGCTGAGCCTCTCTGGGCGGACGCGTTCACTGCAGCAGAAGACCAGACGGTTCAGCGTCACATCCAAACATCCCTGGTGTTTTCTATTAACAGCCCCACCTGAGGGTAACTCTGTTTTCTGCACCACCACCTCTGGCAGCCTCCAGGCGGCGCTCTCCTCATCCCAGATGGCCTCCTTCTTCAAGCGGTCCAGGTTGCTGTAGTTGCAGTCCCGCCGCACCAGCGGTGCCATTCGCTCCAGCAGGCCCTTGGTCAGCTGCGCCTCCCTCTCAAGCTTCCGGATGGTGGCCAGGAGGTCGTTCCTCTCCTCCTCAAACTCCACCTGCAGGTCCCGGATCTCCAGTTTGGCCATTTTCAGCTGTTGGGACAGGTAAAGGTCACAGGTGTGGCCGGCAGGCTGAAGATGGTGAACAGAGCTGGCCCTATGCATAGGTGAGATAGGGCGCCATCTGCTGGATGGGCTGCCAAATTGCAATGATTTTTTTTGTTTTGTTATACAGTTTGGCACACCAATCATTTTTGTGTAAAATGTTAAAAAACAGAATTACTAAAACATTAAATAAAATAACTCAAAAGTTTGACGTAGTAACTTTGCCTGGTGCAGCGCCCCTCCTTCCCTGACGCAGGTGAAGCTTGGTGGGGGGGGGGGGGGTCGCTGCTTCTTTAAAACTTTAAGGACGTAAAAGCAGAAAAACAAGCCCTCAGGGACAGCTTTAAGGAAGGACTGCCACAATTAGTCGACTAATGACGACTAATCAACTACTAAAATAGTCAACGAGTGTATTATATTATGATTATATCATATGGAGTCAGAGTGTAGTAAAGCTGAAAGTTATAATGGCATTCTGCTAGCTTTTTGAACTATTTTGGCATTTAGTAAAGGTTTTTTATTCTTTTCTGGAGTTCAGATTATATTTCAGCTACATGCTAGCTATTTTGGCTAACTTAGGCCTTTTTTTTTGTTTTTTAGGCTAATTTGGCATTTAACTAATATTTTAGCTATCAGTTTCAGCATCTTCAGCGGCCAAATTCAGCTTTCACCATTCACAATAGCATTATCACAGGTAATGCTATTTATCTAGTTCTTAGTTAGTTTAAAGCTAATGATGGTTAAGATTAGTCGACAATTAAAATAATTGTTTTTGGCAGCACTACTTTAAGGTCAATAAAGGAAGGAAGAGGAGGAAAAAACTGACTCAAAGCAGAGGTTTGTCTGTTTTATTTACTTTCATTTGCTTGGAAATTCGCCGCCCGCCCTCCCCTGGCAAAGTGTTTTTTTTTTCTCTTGTTAAACCCTTAACAACAGAAATCTTAAATCTTAAACACTGGAGATGTCTGTCAAAATATCTACTCTTCTGAGAGAATTGTATTAAATGTTGGGACAGCGGTTAATGCCGCTGTCTGTCATTGTCGGGTTTTGCGACCTGAATAGGGAGAAATGTTTTTATTCTTGAATTTTAGCCATTAATCACGTTTTGCCAAGGGCGCCATGCAACCCAGGCTGATGGTGAAGGTGCTGTTCCCTTAGAGCCTGGACGAACGCCCGCGAGCAACAGAACCAGGATTTCCACTCAAAGAGGAGTCTGAAGTTTTGACTGATCTGGGACGGTCTGGGTGATCTCAAGCCTCAATCCTTTTTTTAGTCTGTAAACTGATGTATACCTGAATCAGAACAAGGTTTTTCTTTATCCTCTCACTCCTGCGACCCACCTTTCCCTGGACTTTGATAAGCAGCTGGCTCTTGGCGTACAGTTCCTCCTGGATGGAGTCGTAGACCTTCAGCATCACGCTGTTGCTGTCCTCGCTGTCCTCTGACAGAGCGTGGATGAGCTGCACCTTCCTCTGGTCGGCGAGCTTCTTCCTCTGCCTGCGTTTCTGCTGCAGCTCCTGGTTCCGGGCCTGCTCTCCTCCCACCACCTCCTGCTCCAGCTGCTGCAGCCTGGATGCAGGGAGAGGAGGCTGGAAAGTCTGGGTCTTGGAAAACAAAGAACAGCTTCCTGTGACCGTAAAGCTGTACGTTTGGTACATTATGAAGATTGAAACAACAAAATACTCAGATTCTTATCAGAATAAAGGATGATCCGAGTTCCTCTGAAAACAAACAATTGTTTTGCTGTTTTTGAAACGTATCACTACTTTCTTTCTGATCAGTTTATCGGATGATATTTAAAATTTGCATCATCAATCTGCAAAATCTGTATCAGAATGAAATTGGGAAAGTAACATTTTAACTGAAAAGTTAATCTCATACATTTGACTTTACTGCAGACAGAGTTTGAAACCCGAACCTTAGCAGAGCGTTCTTCTGGTCCAGCGGCGCCACCGTGCTGACCTTAGAGGTCAGATCAGTCTGGATCACCAACACAGAGGAAGATCAAATCTTTAAGCTTTTAGCTCAGAACTGCGTGACGTTCTGATGCAGTGGATTGTGGGAAAGAGCCCCCACACCTTCCATACCTTCTGTTCCTTTACTTGGTCAGAAGCTGCTGTTGCTTTGGTGACTTTTTCAGCATCAACTGAGGTTAGGAAACAAACGAACACCGGTATTTACCTCCGAAACAAAAAGAAGAATGAACAGCAGCACACCGTAAGCGGTTGTTACGTTTGCTGGAGGTGGAGCTCCCCCTCCTGGCCTGGGCCTTCAGGCTCCACAGTTCAGACTCGTAGGAGAGCCTCAGAGAAGCCAAGTCCTCCTGCAGCTTTGCCTTGGACTCCTGCTCTGCACTGAACTCAGCTTGCAACTTGGCGATCTTCCTTTGAAACTCCTGCAGAGAGCGGAATGGGAGCCATAAGTCACCCGTTTCCACGGCGACGCAGGCGTGGATGTGATAAACCGCCGTGGGAAGAGTCTGCGTTTGCCTCTTTAATCTTCTCCTCCTTGGCTGCCTCAGATGTGGACGGTGGCCTTGAAGGAAAAGCTGGACTCTCAGCAGCCAGAAGAGCTGCAAAAAAAAAACAAACTGTGGAAGTCGATCAACCATCGTTTCATCACAAGAAGAGATTCCCTCTAAAAATCCATCACCTGCTGTTTAAGGATCAAAAGTTAAGAAAAGTTAAATAATTTTCAAATGAACATTTCTTCCATTTTTCAATCAAACTAGAACCAAAATAAAGACTTTATGTGAGCGACATGAAGATCCTCCATCTCCTCACGTCTGACAGGCATTTAGCCGGTGGTGTTCACACTGGACTGGCAGGGAGGGGCTTCTTCTTCTAATGCTTACTACCAGTGGCGGTTTTAGGCACGGGCAATACGGGCAGCTGCCCGGGGCGCCGATTCAAAGGGGCGGCATCTCAGCGCTGGGAGGAAAATAATAATCTTCGCAGCTATGGTCGTCTACTACCTGTCATGTGTTGAACGGCCTGAAATCAGCGAATTAGCGCCCTCTGCTGGTGCAGGCGCCCCTGTCCGCTGAGCAGGAGACGGACAGGTGTTTAGAGAGAGGGAGGGGCGGAGAGACAGTTCAGCTGTGGGTCTCTCATAAACGAAGAGGACGGATGATGAAGGAGGGCGGGGTCTACTTTGTAGAATGTTTTATTTTTAAGTCAGTCATAACATGACATTCTATAACCCATGTTTCAATGTAGGCGGACCTCTAAATTAACAACCGCCAAACGTGGGTTAAACTTTATTTGGCGGTCAGAAAAGCTCTTTGACTTTGACAGGTGAGTCTCTGTTCTTCATCTCTGAGGCTCAAACACAACATGATGGAGTCTGCTTCTCCTCCACTGTTGGTCACCACAAACATCCATCCCAGAGTTCATTCAAAACATTTAATCAGGACTTTACTGCGCTGATTTAATGGGTTTAATTGTCACATTCACCGCGCACGAGGTGTGTTTAGGGGCTGCGTGGAATTTCCGCACTTATGCACGCATTAAGAACTGGCTATTGCTGCATTCAGGTGTGCTGGGAACTTCTAGCATTTGC
>NC_050516.1:8214931-8226439 GCF_002922805.2 Oryzias melastigma | reverse complement strand
GGGGGGGGGGGTCTCGCCCGGGGAGTAATTCAGTGTAGAACCGCCACTGCTTACTACCTACAGAAGGAAGAGGTTTGGTGTAAAATGGAATTGTCTGACTTTTGATCTGTTTACAAAGATTATGTGAGAACGGAAATTTAGGAAACTTTTAACTGGTGAGAAAAGATCTCCTGCAGCTCCACGTCTCATAGACAAAGCTAATGCTAGTGTTAGCATTAGCACAGATTAAAAGAATAAAATCATAATTACCTTCATAATCAAACAAGCAGCATTCACTGAAGTTCTTGTAACTTTGTCTAACTTTAACCAGGTTGTCAGAGAGAAATAATCCACGACTGGTTTAATATCATCCAGAGGAATTTGGGGATCAGCTGATCTGCTGTTCTGACTGCAGACAGGATTACTGATATTTGTACTCTGATTTGTGTCGATCTAAGAGGAGAAAACGAATACAACCAGGTAGGATGTTTATCAAATAATTACTTAACAAATTGCGGTTATAATTGGTAAGGTTACATTTTATTATTCAGGTTAAACTGCTTTAAACAGCGTTCAGCTGTCAGCTTTGCCGTTCTGAACCACCGACACCAGAAGCGACTCTGTACATGTGACGTCACGTGAAAAGAGACTATTTAGTCAGAGCACAGAGCGCTCTTCAGTGTGAAGTCTTGTTTGGGCCTGACTGAATCACTGAGCGTTCTCATCCTGACCTGATTTAGCTTTTAGCTGTTATTTGCTCATGTTCTCCTGTCTGTGCCAAATAGACCTGCTGCACTTGGATCTATCTATCTGCTCATTTGTGACAGAAGCTTTACTCTCCAAACCATGTGAAGTTGACCCAGTTTCACCTGATGTCCATCGCTGGAGTCAAGAGGGAGACCGGTTCTACCTTCAGCATCAATTGGACTCAGTTAGTCACTGCATGTGTTGCTTACATGAGGGGTCTCCAGTGTCCAGCTGGAGGAGGGCCCTCAGCTTCCTGATCTCCTCCTGGTACCCCCGAATCAGAGCCTCCTTGGGGTCTTCGTTGATTCGTGGTCTGTTCTGGATGCTCTTGGCTCGGTTGGCGTATCGCAGCGTGCTCAAGCTCTCCTCATAGTTGCTTCCTGCAGGTGAGAGGCAGGCGATCATCAGGGTCCGGGTGTTTCCTCCCAGAGAGTCCTGCAGCAGCCGGGTCAGCTTCGAGTCCCGGTAGGGGATGAACTTGGACCGGCCGTCCACCAGAGCAGAGATGACGTTGCCCAAAGCTGACAGGGAGAGGTTGATCTTGGTGGCCTCCCGGAGGCGCTCGCCTGTCGCTCCGGTTTTAGACTGACGCTCACTTCCTGCCAGGTCAACCAGGTTGAGTTTTCCCGCCCGGAGGTGATCCCGCCCCGAGGAATCTGGACGTTCGGTCAGACAACAGCTCAAGTCATTCCACTGAGGTTTTTCTATTAAATTATGCAAATGGACTGAAAGAGGATCAGAAGAATTATTTCTGATCACATTTAAAAGATTTTGGTTTATAAAAATTATTAATTATTCACATTTTTTGATAAACATTTGATACAATATTTTGGGTAAAACAAAATTCCAGTGATGTAGTTTAAATACAATAACTTTAAATGAATCTATTTATATTTAAAATACAGAAAGAAAAGTTACTCAAATAAAAACATTTTGTTAAACTGTTTTATATAAAAAAAATGTAAACATTTTCATCAAAAATGTTTCAGTCCATTTATATTTTCTTTGAACAACTGGGGCATTCCTACACAGAAAGTGAAAAGCTTCTGGAGCTGTTTCTGGAGGGATTTTCCCGCCTTCACCTGTCCTGCAGATCTCCAGGTGAAGCGTGAAGATGGAGTGGGAGCGGGAGGAGTCCTTATTCATCAGCGTGGAGCCCACCGCCCGGTTCCTGCAGCCTCTCTCCATGATCCTCTCACACTCCCCAACACTGTGCACACTGTGCATGGAGAGGTCACGCACGTGAACCCCCCGCTCCGGATGCTCCTTCAACTTTTTTCAGTCATCCACCCAAAAAAAAAAGAAAGGAAAGAGATAAAAACCACGCCTCTTCTAACAGATCCTGTGTTTTCACACGGATAACAAAAGAGACAAACTTCACCTCCAGTCTTTGTTTGACGTCGTTTCCCAAAAGATCCCGAACGTCTTCATTATAAATCTCTAAGTAACAGGCTCTCACCAGGAATTTGGTATTTTCTGCACACTGGCATGAAAAGACAACAAAGAGCTCAGATAAACCTGCAGAATAAAGAAAGTCTCATCTTTCTGTCATTTTTATTTATTTAGTTGTGTAAATGATAAGTAAACATTCACACTATAGTGATTCTTCTGCTCCTTTCCATACGTTTTTTTTTTTAAAGTCAACTACAATTTATGCAATTTATGCAATTTATGCAATCTTGGTATCAAAACGTTCAGCTTGTTCAGGAGATTACTGCTTGTACTTTTAGAATTAATAAACTTTACAGTTTTTGAAATATTTAGCAAAATATGCCCCATAGAAAATGAATGTCAAAGTCTTCAAATTTCAAAATTTTAAGCAGATTAGCAACAAACCTTAAATAGATTCATGGCTGTTTTCATCTTTTATAGTAGTCTGAAAAAAACGGAGTCTAGTTAACATTTTAGCAACATGCTAACGTTTTGGCTAATTTTTTATCTACTAATGTTTTTGGCTAATATAGTTTACTGAGGAATTTGGGGTAATTTTGGAGTACAGCTAGTACTTTAGCAGCTTGCTTTTTTGGCTAATTTAGCATAGAGTTTTTTATGCTAATTTGGAGTTTATCACATCTTTAAACTACACACTGAATATTTGTGCAAACTTGTATTAGGGAACATGTGTCAAAGTCAAGGCCCAGGGGCCGGATCCGGCCCTCCGGCTAATGCTATCCGGCCCTCCAGAATGTTTTATCTTATTGTTAATAGTGACTCAAGGTTATCTTACGCTCATTTCTAACTTGTATAATTTTGACAAAATATATTTTTTTGGAGAGTAAAATATTGAAAGTTATTTAAGGTTTAAATTGATTTATTCTGGAATAATATTCCCGCCTGTTTATTATTCAGAATTATTTTAAAAAGTTACAGTTTTAAAGTTTTAAAAATTGTCATTCTGCTAGCTTTTTGGACTATTTTGGTATTCAGCTTTCTAGGCTGTTTTAAAGTTCAGTTATTTTTCAGCTACATGCTAGCTGTTTTGGCTAACCAAGGGGTTTTTTTAAGGTTTTTTTTTGTTCTTTTTGGCTAATTTTGCATTTACAGTAGCTAATATTATAGTTATTAGCTTCAGCGTTTTCAGCTATCAGCTTCAGTATTTTCAGCTATCAATTTCAGCATCTTCAGCGGCCAAATTCAGCTTACAGCATTCACACTGGCATTATCACAGGTAATGCTGTATATCTCGGTCGTAATTATGTAAAAAATTTACTGTTTTAAAATGTTATAAATGTAGTTTTAGAGTGTTCAATAAATGTTTATCCTGTTCGGCCCGCGACCTGAAGTGTGTTTTGGATTTTGGCCCCTTGTGCGATGGAGTTTGACACTCGTGCTTTAAGGATTTTTAACCAATTTTACAACCAATTTTTCAGATATTTAGGTCCACTTCAACACTCTTTCATAGTTCTTTGACAAAATGTCCAGTCTTTTAGCAAATTTAACATTTTGCAAATAGCTTTTGTTTTTTCAGCTAAGAGCTTCAGCATCTTCAGCAACTGCTCTCAGCTAAAAGCATTCACACCAGCATCAATGCTTGTAATTCCATTTTTCTAGTTACATTTTGATTTCGTTCAAATCTATCTTAATTCATTAAGGTCTCAGCTTTCTGTTGTAAAAGCCATCACAACAAAGTCAGATTTCATGACCTTGATCCACCTTAACCCCCCCCCCATACCTGAATGCTCTCAAAAATGTGCTCAAAAGCCCGAGGGATGACCCCTCTCTGGGCCTCCGGCTCAGACACCCCCTGCATGGTGAAAGATTTGCCACTTCCTGTTTGTCCATAAGCAAAAATGGTGCCGTTGTATCCTTCAGTGACCCCCTGTGAACGACAGAGCGGGTGATGACGTCACAGAGCCGGCAGGAATCGCTCCATCTCCTGAGCTTACCTCCACCAGAGGACAGACGGCCTCGTTGTACAGCTGCTCCGTGGCGTGCTCGCCGCTGTAGGTCCCATCAAAGGTGAACTGTTTGGGGGGCTCGTCCTCGGCCCCGGGCTTCCAGATGAAGCACTGGCAGTGCTGCAGGTCCATGGACAGCACCACCCCCGAGCTGACAGCCTTCTCCCGGTCATTCAGGGGCCTGCTCCTGACCACCACCCTCACCGACTCTGAGCTCATGTAACATGCGAGAGGTGGAGCTTATTTACCTGTTCGTGTGTCTGCAGGTACGCAGGGCTGCAGCAGGATCAGGTGACGCCAAAACTAACAGGTGTTTTTGTTTATCAAACTAGAGGAATAAAGAGAGAAAAATCCGTCAGGTGTGGGTTTGGGTCTGTCACGCTCCTTCTCGGTCCACTTCACAAAGCGTTGATCTGTTGCCTAGCAACCACAGAGGAGTGTGGTAAAAGTGAGACACTGCAACAACCATATTTGGGTATGTAGAGGTCACTGTATAAAAAAGCGATTACACGTTCATAATTATGTCAGGAAGGAGGGAAATAATTCTTCAGCTTCTCTGCTGTTTCTGCTTCACCCCAAACTGACCTGAGTCTCCATTTTGTCTCATTTAGATGTTTTTTTCTGTGTATCAGAGAAACAGATTCCATCCCTGGGTTTTTAAATTTGTAACAGTTTAACAAGTGTTCGCCCGTGTCCTTATGTGAACTTATTTCTCCTTTTTTCTTTGAAAACAGCCTCTGTGTTGTGTTTCTTTTTTTTCTTCATTCAGACGGCAGTCCGGGTTAATTTGGGAAGTTTATTCTGCAATGAAAGATGTTCACATAAAGTTAAACATCTCCTGGAAGTTAAATGATCACAACAGCCAATCAAATATGTTAATTCTGTGAATTGAATGCTACTACAGATACACATTTTAAAGATTAAATACTTAAAAAGTTTCTCCAGCAGCAACGCAGACAATACATTAGGCAGACATTACAATCAGTGAATATTATTTAACAATTTGTGATAATTTTCCTATGCTGTGCCGTTTGTAAATCAGAGAAGTCAAATTTTGACATCAATGTTTTCAGATATTCAGCGTTTTTAGGAGAAAAAAAAACAAGTTTTGTTTTTCAAATGCATATTCTCACCCTATGAATTAATATATTTATAAATATTACATTTATTAACTAAATATTTAGTTAGCCAACTAAATATTTAATTTTAAGCTAAATATTTATTTAAAAATTATATATTAGCCTACAAACTAAATATTTAAGTTTTGTAATTAAGTATTTAGTTTGCTCATTAAATATTTAGATCTGACCTAAATATTTATTTTTCCAAACTAAATATATAAGTTTGGTAACTAAATATTTAGATCCAAACTAAATATTTATTTTTTAACTAAATATTTAGTTAAAAATAAACATTTGATTTTGAACTATATATTTATTTTTCATTAATTATTTAGTTTTTAAATATATATTTAGATCCATTCTAAATATTTAGCTTAAACCCATATATTTAGTTAAAAACTAAATATTTAATTTTAAGCTATATATTTATTTAAATATTTAGATTTAAGTTAAATATTTAGTCTGTATTCAAATATATAGTTTGGATTTAAGTATTTAAATTTGAGCTAACTATATCATTTGGATTTAAATATTTAGATTTGAGTTAAATATATAGCTTGAATTTAAATATTTTAAAAGTTTCTCCAGCAGCAACGGCCAACATTTCAATCGGTGAAAATTATTTAACAATTTGTGGTAATTTTCCCTCATCGATTTCCCACAATCCTTTGCTTTTATACTGTAGAGAGGTACAATATTCCAGTAACAGGTGGCGCCAATATTCCATTTGCCAGAATGTAACAATCTTATTTACACCTGTTAAATCAACTTAAATTCCAAATCTGATTTTTTTATTATTATTTTTAAAATTGTCCAGTGATTTATTAATTATGATTATGTAATTTTTAGACAAAATCAATATACCTGTGTCGCTTTTAAAACATTTTCTGTAGAACAGCAGGACCTCATTAGAAATTCACATTTGGGTTGTGTGCAGGACTCTTAGGATGTTAGCTACGCTAATTTCCGAGAATGCCATTGTTTACACTCCATCCCATAAGCTTACAGCACCTCACAAGTCCAAGATGACATTAAAGTAGCAAAACATCCGGTTTTCATATGCTTCCAACGTGATTTACATTTCAAAAATACTCAGAAATGCTATTTTAATCTTAATTTTTTCTTTAAATGTCCATTATGAGAAAAATGTTGTGAAAAATAAGAAACATGTTTAAAACACCAAAAACACGATTGTCATTGGAGTGGGTCTTTAAAGCTACGTATATGAGGATTAAAATCAATTAATTTAACGTTTTTGGAATGGAGATTGGAATGATCATTCGAAGGTTGTTGATTTTAAAAACATTTTAATGACAGAGTAGTGCAATGTTTTAATTGTGGAGGGTTTGAGTGCTCGATGTTAAGCTGTCTGGGGCTTCTGCCCCTGTTAGGGTCTTTCATGGCGGACAGGTCCTGGGTGGCAAGCCAGACAAACAACTGTTTAGAACCCCGTTTATGAGAAGTAAAATCAAAGATTTATCAATGTCACCCGGATTGCTGTCACTGGGGCCCTACCTTGCATCCAGGTCTGAGTTTGCAGGGTAGCGCCCTGCACGGTTCCCTGCTGGCCGTGGCTCCTCCAACCTCCAATGACGTGAGATCACTCTCCAGTGGGCCCACCACCTGCAGGAGAGCTCAGAAGGGCCGGTGCAATGTAGCTTGGGTGGCAGTGAAGGTCGATGTCTCAGTGGCCCGAACCCTGGTCATGGGACTTGGCTTTTGGGACATGGAACATCACTTCTTTGGAATGGGAGGAGCCTGAGCTTGTGTAGGAGGTTGAGAGGTACTGGTTAGATATAGTTTGACTCACTTCCACCCACAGCCTGGGTTCTAAAACCCAGTCCCTTGAGAGGGGTTGGACTCTACAATCCTGGAGTTGTGCATGGTGAGAGGCGGCGGGCTGGTGTGCGCTTACTCATGAGTCCACAGCTTAGTCGGCAAGTGTTGGAGTTCACCCCAGTGGATGGATGAGAAGGTCGTGTCCCTTTGCCTTCGGGTGGGTTACAGGTCTCTGGTTTCAGCCTATGGGCCAATCAACAGTTTGGAGTACCCAGCCTTTTTGGTGTCTCTTAAAGGTGTACTGGAAAGTGCTCCAATGGGGGACAGGTCTCCATTCTCTCAGGGGACTTCAATGCCCACAAGTGCAACAACAATGGCATCTGGAGGTCTTTAACTCCAGATGTGGGAGTTAAAGACCTCCCTCCATAGGGGTTTGACTCAGAGTCCATTGAGCTGAGGTCACAAGGTATCTGGTGCCTGTTGCGGCTACAACCCCAGAACCCAGTGGTGGACACCAGAAATAAGAGATGCTGTCAAGCTGAAGAAGGAGTCCGATCAAGCCTGGCTGGCTTGTGGGACTTCAGAGGCAAAGACAGGTACTGGTAGTTTAAGCCTCAAAGAGATTCTGGAAAACCAGCCAGCACCTCAGGAGGGGAAAGCAGTTTTCTGCATGCAGTTTTCAGTGCAGGTGGAGAGCGGTTGATTACGAATGGGGACATTGTTGGGGGGTGGAAGGAATACTTTGAGGATCTCCTCAATCCTGTTGACACGTCTTCCGTTGAGGAAGCAGAGGCTGAGGACACTGGAGTGGAACTGTGGTCAAAGAGCTCCTCGGTGTTAAGGCTCCGGGGGTGGATGAGGTACCTCAACTCTCTGGATGTTGTGGGGATGTGTCTTGGTTGACACGTCTCCACAGCATTGCGTGGCAGACAGGAACCGTACCACTGGACTGGTAGACTGGGGTGGTGGTTCCCCTTTTCAAGAAGGGGGACCAGAGGGTGTGTTCCAACTACCAGGGAATCACACTCCTCAGCCTTCCTGGGAAAGTCTATGCCAGGGTACTGGAGAGGAGAGTCCGTCCGATAGTCGAACCTCAGATTCAAGAACAACAGTGCGGTTTCCGTCCTGGTCGTGGAACAGTGGACCAGCTCTACACCCTCTTCAGAGTGCTGGAGGGTTCGTGGGAGTTCATGCAGTTCCTATGTGTTTTGTAGATTTGGAGAAGGCGTTCGACCGTGTTCCCCGTGGTGGAGGATACTCTGGAAGTACGGGGTTCAGGTAGCCTTACTGAGGACCGTCTGGTCTCTGTAGGACCGGAGCTGAGATTTATCACTAGTTCTGGAGGAAGTGGCCAGGGAGAGGGAAGTCTGGGCAATTGTGACTCTGTTCCGGAATAGTGTAAGGAGATGAATGGATGGATGGATTTTTAATTTTAAATAAATGTCAGATTTTTGTGGTTCAAACTACACTTTCAGGATGCTTTTCTTTTGTTGAAATTGTGCTCAGATACATTTAACCCAATCATTTACATTTTAAAGTCTGAAATATAAAATAGATGTTGCACAAGTTCCTTCTTTTAATTACAAAAATATTAAAAATGTAAGTATCTTTTGTCTTTTTTTGGTGTAGAATTTAGATTTCTTTTTGCCATTTGGAATGATGGATGTTTTACTAACAGTTGATGTCATGCTGCCTTTCTTTTTAAACTGAAGGGCACAAATGTAGCCTGAAGTTTACTTTGAAGGTGTCCACAAAATGGTTCATTTTAAAATAACTTTTCATAAAATCACTCACACAACAGGTTATGTTTAGATAGTTCTTTTATAATCTCCTGCATGTTTATCAAAAACTTGAACATCTGTGGACTTTTGGTACAAATTCAACAACAAACACTTGTGTGCTTTGAAGCACAAAAAAAACACAAAATATCTCCAAGTTATAAAAAGTATTTGACCTTATCAAAAAAATTGCACACTGCAAACAAAAGATTTGAGGGTTTAAGAAATGTTAGTCAAACGTTTACCAAGCAATTATTATAGTTTAAAAAGAGGTTGATACAGAAGCCACATTTTATCAAGACTTTCCACTGAGACTTAAAAAGACAAAAAGAATATCCTATCAGTCACTCTATGAAGTATTCATTAAAAACATGAAGAAATGTCTTATAGAGTTATTAAAAAAAAAAAAAACACTTAAAAGCAGCGAGCACAAAAATATGACATTGAAAGTACCTGGACGTGTTCTACAGACAGGATGAGAACCAACTCCCTGACTCTGTGAGGCTTCCTCCCAACACCTCGTGTCTTAAAAGTAAAGTGTGATAAATGTCTGACAGAAAGTGTCCCTGTGTGAGCCTCTGAGCGTGTCAGGGCAGGTCAGATCCACTCCTTTCTCTGGGTACTTTTTGTTCTGTTGGGACTCGCGGCCTGCTGCATGCCGGCGTTCTCCTCCCACTCATAGCAGTGGTTCACCCGGGCAGAGTTCAGCAGACACGGCAGCTCGTCCTGGGAGTCTGTGTAGTATTCAATCAGCTCAGCCATGGACGGGAACTTTAACTTGTATTTCTAAAACACACACACAAAAAACATTGATCCACAAGAGAAATTGTTTAGAATAACACCAAATTAGGTGAACGAAGAGACAAAAGGAGAACTCTGTACAAAAACTGTATAAATCCTGATGTTAAAAATAAAAGTTTGATACTAATATAGCTGAAAAAATGTTGAAAACTAATAATAATCATATATGTACATATGTAGCTCAGTCCAAATTTTCAAAAAAAATAGACAAAGGCAAGGGCCGGATCTAGCCAGCCCCTATTGGGGGTGCAAACAGAATATCAGGGGGGGCAAGTTTAGGGATACAAAATGGTTCTGGTGTAAAATCCTCCCAAGCCTATAAAAAGTCCCCTTCTGATAAAAATCCTGTTTTTAGAGTGTTTAACATGTCTGTGTGTCATTTTTCTTCTGAAAGAGAACAAATGTAATCAGAAATCCTTTTCTTTTTTCATTTCTGAGTATTTCTCCTTTTAAATCAATCAAACTGTCTTGGACAGACTCTGTTTGAATGAATGATCTTCTTTCCATCAACAGCTCTGCTGCACATGCACTAAACCCTCATCTGTTCCTAGTGTCTAGTTCAGGTTCTGGAGAAGAGAAGATGGTATCTTCACATTGACTGCAGTCAAATGAGCCGCCGTTCACATTTCTGTGGTCAAATCAGCATCACTGGATTTTTGGTGTGAGTTTCATCCAATACTTACGGTAGCAGGACTGAGAACGCTGGAAAATCTCCACCAGACTCCACGGAGCTTCTTGATGTGACCACGGAAATGTGAACGGCGGCTCATTTGACCGCAGTTGGAAAGGATTGTAAATCAATGAAAGAGCATTTTGATGTTAGCTTTCATTATTTTATCAAGAACTCTGAGAAACCAATGATTGAATGTATTGATCACAGTCAATAAACATTGGAGAATTAGCTAAAAGAGTCTTTGGTGAACTGGAAGGAGAAAGAATCAGGATTTTGGAGGAAGTTCTATGAAGATCTTCACTTCCTCGTCCAGCTGACATCCGGATCAGAAGTCTGTTTGCTTATCCGTCTCTTTTTGGTCTTTTTTAGGACATCGTATTTATTTATTTATTACTTTAAGTCATTTTTATTCATTTGCAATAGTTCATATTTGGTTTATTTTTTGTCTTAAAATATATATTTATGTATTTCTTGTTGCTTTTTATTTACTTCTTTTAATGTTCTGTTTAGCCATTTATTTGGGGGGTTTTTTGTATTTTTATTTTTTTATTATGTGTATTTTGTCACTTTATTTAAGATTAGTTAATAAATACTAAACTATTTAACTATTAAAACAGCCAACACACTTTCTTTGTAGCAGATGATAAAAAAAATCTCTTTTCGTCGTCATCAATGTACCAAACCAACAAGTTGCTACTGCAGAAACTCTTGATTCCTGCTTCAAAATTGCTTTAAAAAAATCCATGGATGAGAAAATCTTTAGTGATAACAGAATGTATTTTCATCAGCAGGGAATTAGTTCAAATCCAGCATCTGAAATCCTGTCGTGTAGTTTTGGTATTTTGTTGAATCTTTTCTTGTTATTTTCACTAAATAACTCAATACACTATAAATATTAATCAACAATATCACGATAATTCTTTAAATTTCATAATGTATTTTTTAATAGATATGAGTTTGTGTTTTAGTAACAGGCTACATAGTAGTAAATCACTGATGTAAAAATGAAGATTTAAAATAATATATGTTATTGTTTCCTTTAAAAATTAACAAGAATTTCAATTGTATTTATTTCTCTGTGACAGTGGACATTAAATTAACCCAGCAGCTATTTTATATCTGTTGTCCACAGACAAATGTTTAAAAAAATATTATAAACAATATACCGTATTTTTCGGACTATAAGTCGCACCGGAGTATAAGTCGCAGGGGCCAAAAAATGCATAATGAAG
>NC_050516.1:8214681-8214903 GCF_002922805.2 Oryzias melastigma | reverse complement strand
TCTCAGGGGCCTTTCCCGTCTGCAGCCGCCTGGTCTCACCGAGAAGTCACAGACGAGCTTAACAACTAGCTAGCTTTAACAACCAGAAACCTGAAGATTGTCAACTCGTTTCTCGCTTTTTCCTCCACATTACAACAAAGAGAGCAACAGATGAGGACAAGAAAACGTTAAATTTGGGTAATCGAGCCATTTCAGCGACAAACGGCAGATAAAAACTTCTGA
>NC_050516.1:8206271-8214498 GCF_002922805.2 Oryzias melastigma | reverse complement strand
TATATAAGTCGCACTGGAGTATAAGTCGCAGGGACATTCAATCTATGAAAAAAACCGCGACTTATAGTCCGGAAAATACGGTAATATTAAAGTTTATACCAAGGAGGTGAGGCAAATTAAAATTCAATGGAATATGAAAGACATTCCCAACTTCCCACTGTCCGCCTTCATCTCAGGGACCTTTCCCCCCCTGCAGCCTCCTGCTCTCACCGAGGCGTCACAGTCGAGTCATCTCAAACACAGCTAATGTTCCGGTACTGTTAGCTTAGCTGCTACAAACAGCGCTAGCTTTAACAACCAGAAACCTGCACTTTGTCAACTCGTTTCTCGCTTTTTCCTCCACATTACAAGAAAGAGAGCAACAGATGAGGACAAGAAAAAGTTAAATTTGGGTTAATCGAGCCATTTCAGCGACAAACGGCAGATAAAAACTTCTGAACAGTTCTGCCCAGCTCTGCTGCTGAGAATCACGTGTCTCTGCCGCTGTGTGCGCGTGAGCGACGGAGTGAGAGAGGAGGACCCGACTGAAGCGAGAGGCCACGCCCTCCCTTGGATCTACCAATCAGCACTAGCAGCTACTTTGAATGGGAGCCAGAGAGAGCAGAGAGCGCTCTGTTTTTCTTGTTTGCATGGCGTCAAGTTTGGGGGGGCAGTCCTGAAATTTGGGGGGGCATTGCCCCACCGTGCCCATGCCTAGATCCAGCCTTAGACAAAGGTATCAAAATATTAATTAGTAATTAAATAAATAAACGTTGTCAAAATAATATTAAAGATTGTTAAAAACTGTTAACAGCTACTGATATGGTTTAATCTTTTTTTTTTCTTGAGTTCACCAGAAAATGAAATTTGTTTTGGTTTTGTACCTAGTCGTTTTTTTGCCCCACAATCTAACCTGCATGTATCATTTTTGTTAATTCTAGAATTCTGTTGGTTTTTATCCGTCCGTATGAAGTTTCATCCATTCAGAGAAAATGTGCATTTTGAGGAGGTATGATCGGGAACAAAGTTTCCCTAATGGGACAGAGAGTCTCGGTGAGGAGCGAAGCTGACACCAAACGGCTGGTTGACACTAGTTTTTTTGAGGAGGACAGAGAGTCAAGTTTCTGTTTAAAAGTGAGGAAACCAATGTCACTGGACCAGAGAAGTGTTTCTTTCAGTGGCGTACCGTCAGGGCCTGCAAAGCCTTCAGTGAAGGCCTAAAATGATCTAAAAAGAAGTATCTAACAGAGAAATGTTTTTTTTATATGTATATTTACACAAAATATATTTTAGATCATTCCAACAGTTCTGTTAGGTTCTCTCACAGCCCTACACTCCGGCTGTGCTGCTGTCAGACTGTTCTTTTTACATGAACGTTTCTTACCAATCAGATTTTAGCATTCATCTGTTGCTGGGTTCATGAAAGTCTGCCTTCCTCACTTCGGCGGCTTCGCATAAAAACACTGCTGATTAACCCGTAGCCATATATGGATTAAACACATTTACGTTGATCCAACCAATCAGAATTTGAGCTAGAGTCTCTGTAGCCTCATGACTGACATCTGACTGGATGGTCAAAGCTCGCGCTACCAAAAGCCAACTTCCTCTGTACCTCAGGCTGTAGGCTGCAGCTGCACTTGATTTTGTTTGAATCACTCGATGTTTTGCAGTAAATAAAAGAAGAAGGCAAAGTTGATTTAGATGGTTGCCTCACAGCGAGAAGGCCCCGGTTCGACTCCCGGCTGAGACCTTTCTGTGTGGAGTTTGCATGTTCTCCCCGTGCATGCGTGGGTTTTCACCGGGGACTCCGGCTTCCTCCCACCGTCCAAAAACATGCTTCATAGGTTAATTGGTGACTCTAAATTGCCCCTAGGTGTGGATGTGAGAGGGAATGTGTGTGTGATTGAGGCCCTGAGACAGACTGGAGACCTGTCCAGGGTGTACCCCGCCTTCACCCTTCAGTAGTCGGGTTAGGCCAAGAAGATGAATGAAAAAAATATATATATATATATATATATATATATATATATATAGTGGTAAATTCTTATTTTTGGGGATGCCTGGTGCGACTTCAGTCTGGATTTTTTTGCATTTTCATTCAAAAACATGTTGATTAGTTTGTTGACAAATGTTATTCTTGTTGTTTTTATAAAATCACAACTAAAACCTTCATTCTATGTTGTAAAAACAGTTTGTCAAACACTTTGGGGGTTTCCACAGCAAAATGAATTACGTTGTTCCAGATAGAATTTAGGGCTACATTTCTATAATGTCATCAAATCTGACACAAGACTACATTTTCAAATATTGTTAGGGTTTTGTTTTTCTGTGACAGTAATCATTAATTGAAACTAAATAAAGAAAATATTTTGCTTACATACATTATTTTTCCATAGAAACGTTTGGTTTGTAGAGTCCAGATTTGGCTGGTAGACTTTGAACGTTATCCCCCCCCTCCGGCAACTAACCAAAAAGTTCATTTAGAGCTCCATATATATGCTTGTATATATGTGAGTTTTTACCTCCAGAGAGAACTTCCCTTTCTGGGAGTTCTGAATGAGGAAGGTGGACAGGCCGGCGGGGCAGCGAACAACCAGACACTTGGATTTTGGCTTTTTGGGATGCGAGCACAGAAGGTAGGAGCCCAGAACGTCATCGGCCAGGAGGGAGAAGCTGCTGTCACTGCAAGCGAACAGGAAGAGAGGCTTCAGACTAAACGGAAACGGTAGGTTTGGACAGAAACTGCGTTGAGCTGCACTGACGTGGCGATTCCAGCCCAGCACCACACGGCCTGAGCCAGCGCCTCTTCCGTTTCTGCTAAGCTCGGAGCGCGGGCTCTCCTCGCCACTTTCTTGTTTTGGTCCTTTCCTGTTTCACACAAAGTTACGAAAATAAATTAGTCTTTATCCAAAGAGGAAATAAAACCTCCAGTCTGTGTATATGTGTAGGAAAACACAAAGTCAGTGAACCGAAACAACAATAAAATAAACCCACAGCTTCAGTGAACAGAAACTAGGTCGTTTCCAGGGATTTGATGTGAATCCCAGGTGAAGGCACCACAGGTGAGCATTCCCAGCACACAACAGAGAAGGTTGCTTTACCTAATCAGTTCTCGGACTCTTGACAGCGCTCTCTGAACTTTTGGCCCACCTTGTGACAAACTCAGGCGCTCCTGAAAGTTGCGCTGCTTGAGCGGCGTGAAGGTGAAGGAGCGGTAAGCTCCAGACTGGAGGTCTTTGGTGCGGATGACTTTCTTCCTCGTCAGAGACGGAGAAGAAGTGCTAAAAACGTCATCTTTTCCGCTTTGGAAACTGTCAGTGGATTTCTTTGTTTTCTTTGAAGCAAAAGAAACAATTGTTTTATTTTACTTAAATGCATGACTAAGCAGAACAGTTGACACACTCTCACACGTCATTTCCTGGACAGTTTGAAGACTTTGCTGACTGGTTCCTTCACAGAATTCAAACCTTTGAGCCCAGAAAGAAGCCCTGAAAAGGAGCTCTTCTGAAGGAGACCAGCGCGCTGACGCTCAGGGGGAAGCCGTGGTTGAGCAGGGACGGGTTGTGCTGCGGCACCGACCCACCAGACTCATCCTGGGCCTCCTCTGGATGCTTCTCCAGGTAAGACAACTGGAAACAGCGGCATAGCAGCAGGTTCAGGAACTGGGCCTGCAGGACAGAAGACGGGGATGAAGGTCGACATTAAGTTTTTACCTTTACAGACCACATCAGTTTAAGGCGTGTCTTTTATTTCCTGTTGACCTTTTAAAGCCTCAAACTGACTCCAGCTACTAAGCTGAAGCTTTCTCGAATCAATCCAAAAATGTTCCCCACCGAAGCATCAGCCAGGAAGTTTTCATTTCATTAAACCCCAAACTGTTATTTTGAACAAACTGCGATTTCTCAGTTTAATGTTTTAGGTTTAATGGTTTAAAAGTGGGCAGAAAATGTGGGTCCTGATTGGGTTTGTCCAGTTTCTGTGGTCCACCCCCCGTGTTTGCCACATTGGCTTAAGTGGGCACTCTGTAAGTTAGCTTGTTATGCTAGCTGGCCGCCTGGTGGACAGCGTTATGAGCTCTACTGTAGCATGCTAGCAAGCTCCTCTTTACCAAGCTAGCGAGTTCGGTTGTATCGAGGTAGCAAACTCCGCTGCAACATGCTAGCGAGCTTCTCTGTAGCAAGTTAGCGAGCTTCTCTGCAGCAAGCTAGCGAGCTTCTCTGCAGCAAGCTAGCGAGCTTCTCTGCAGCAAGCTAGCGAGCTTCTCTGCAGCAAGCTAGCGAGCTTCTCTGCGGCAAGTTAGCGAGCTTCTCTGCGGCAAGTTAGCGAGCTTCTCTGTAGTGAGCTCCACTACAGCATGCTAGTGAGCTCATCTGTAGCAAGCTAGTGAACTCCGCTGTAGCGAGCGTTGATGTAGCGAGCTAGCTAGCGCCGCTGTAGCGAGCGCCGCTGTAGCGAGCGGAGCTGTAGCGAGCTAGGGAGGTCCGCTGTCCACCGGGCGGCTGGCTAGCATAATGAGCTAACTCCCTGAGTGTCCACTTAAGTCAATGTGGGCAAACACAGGTGGGGCCAACACAGAAACTGCAGACAAATCCATTTGGTGCCCACATCTTCTACCCACTTTTAAACCATACGGGGTCCGTTTGGCCTTGCTGGGTGGAAGGTTAAAAGGATGAAAATGTTCTCACTAATCAGCCATTATGTTTTGCAGAAAAAAAAAATATTTTAAATTTATTTGAAAGTTTTTGCAGTAAAATGTGGTTTCACACATAAGTTTGTCCTTATAAGTCTTTTTTTACTGCACTGTAAAAGTAAAATGTAGTTTATGTTTCACACAAATACAGTTAAAACGACATGTTTTCTCATCCAAGTTAAACCAAAGGAGAAATGCCAGAAGAAAAAATAAATAAAAAGACCAAGCTTCACGTGATTGTCACTGAAAATCACAGAAATCTAATGAAAATGCTTTTCAACAGAGAAGCTCTTTTACAATGTCACATTGTGGAAAAAAGTCAAACTTTTATAAGAATTAAGTCATAATTTATGCTTTGAAAATCTGTAATTTAAATTATAAAAAAGTTACATCAACTTTTAAAATGTTTCAAAAGAGACAATCAAACATTATTGATTAGATTTATGTCGTAGAGAAATTGGACGTCACAGTGCTCAAGAATGTCTCTGAATCTGCTTACTTTTTAGAAATGAGCTTTATTTTCATTCAATACAACTTTATTTTTGTGAAAGCAAGACTTTTCCCTCATTAAATTATAACTTTTTATATCATAAATGTGCACTTTTATTTGCATTTATTTTTACGATTTTTTTATGATAACTGCACCATTTTTTCTTTTGTTGCTTTAGATGCAGGGCTCTGGTTCTGACAAATTTCCTGCAGCGTTTCTCAACAGGAAGATTCAAGAAACAGTATTTAAAAGCGAGGAGGTCCCAGAGTGGAGCCCTGAGGAACTCCTACCTCCCTGCATCTGCATTTCAAAGGGACCTATTGCAGAAATGTACTCAAATTTAGTTTCAACTCCTGGAAATCAGAACCTGCAGAACTGGCTCTCAGTGTGGAGCCACCATGAGGATCAGGATGAGGTTCTGGTTCTGGACTTACTGCTCGGGCGTGCCTTGCTCTGAAAACATGGCAGTAGAGCTGGGCGTCAGCGCTTCCTGGGTTATGGGAGACAAAGGCAAACTGGGCCTCGGCGGGCCGGGCGGTGGACAGGGACACCCTGTGCAGGGCGTGAGCCATCAGGAGGGTCTGCAGGAGGTCCAGAACATTGAGATGGACTCAAACTCGACCACACAGAACCTTCTCGGTCAAAGAGGAGAGAACTTTTACCGTCTCATCCTCGTTGTACATTTTGACTCCTTTGATGGAGAACTTCAGGGACACGGTCCTCCTCCTCCTCCTGCAGGACTGTGGATCAAAACCTCTGTTAGACACCTCCTCCTCTTCCTCTTCCTCCTCCACCTCCTCCTGCAGGAGCAGGGGGGTCAGCTGGAGGACTCACCTTTAGGGACCTGAGCTGGAGGTTCAGCTGCTCCATCTGCTCGTCCAGGGAGCGGTCCTCCACCGGGAACGAGCCCACGTACTGCAGGAGACAAACGTCAGAGGAGAACCGCACGGACCGCAGGGACTCACGCATCTGCTACAAACCTCTGCGGAGCGGGTCACCGCACCGTCCTCTGCCAAGGGGGCCTCGCCCATGCTGCGGGGGGCCTCGCCCATGCTGCGGGGGTCAGGCCTCCTTCCAGAGGTCCTCAGGACGACCCGTCACCGGAAATGTTTGGAAGGAAGCCCGCGGAGATCTTTGACGCGCCTCTTTTCTGCCTTTCGCTGCTGTCAGAGGAGAATCAGACGGTCCGGACCGGACCCGAACTCCTTCTGCAACAGAACTTCCTCAAAACGACCAGACCCGGAGATGTTCGCAGCAGGGGGGTCGGAGGTCCTCCTGACGCGCCGCCAGTTCCGGATACCTGCTTGTGTTTCTGCCCCGCGGCTCAGGTGTGCAGCCAGGCCGAGGAGGGGCTAAATATGACGCGGGGGGTAAAAACTTCCGCCGAGGATCCCAGCGGAAGACAGCGGGCACGAGCCTCCACCCGCGCGCTCCCGGATTCCTGACAAACAGCTGGCGGTAAAAAGGAGAAACCTGACAGATCCGTGACTCCATGAAGGTCCAGAGACTCAGATCTTCAGGTCCTTTATTGGGAATTTACCGGGAAATTCTTCCAGATCCAAAACACCAAAACCTTTTCCTTCAACTTTTCTCATTTTATGGGAGCAAAACGTCAAACAGGATTCTATCAGGTTTCTATCAGGATTCTATCAGGATTCTATCAGGATTCTATCAGGATTCTATCAGGATTCTATCAGGATTCTATCAGGATTCTATCAGGATTCTATCATGATTCTATCAGGATTCTATCGGGTTTCTATCAGGATTCTATCAGGTTTCAATTGGGATTCTATCAGGATTCTATCAGGTTTCAATTGGGATTCTATCAGGATTCTATCAGGTTATTGGGATTCTATCTGGATTCTATCAAGATTTTATCAGGATTCTATCAGGTTTCTATCGGGAATCTATCAGGTTTCTATCAGGATTCTATTGGGATTCTATCAGGTTTCTATAAGACTTCTGCACTTTAACTTAATGTGAGAGATCTATGGATGAACGAATCTTTCGTGTGAATCTGATGCCTACATTCACCACCGTGTAATGGTCGCCTTCATTAACCCTGATTGGTACCTTGTAGACAATTTGTCAGTGGTGCAGGGGTAGTGCATGGAGCTTGCAATAGACCAGGGGTCTCAAACTCAATTCATCTGGGGGTCGCTGGAGGCGGAGTCTGGGTGAGGCTGGTAGAGGTGTAGTGTATTTATTTTTAATTTATATAGAATTTTCTGTTGTTCTCTTGTTTTTTTTACATGTACTATGAATGTGTTGTTCAAAATAAAAAGGACTAACTAACTAATAAAATAAATAAATACATTAAAAGATGAATAAAAAAACAAATAAATTAGTAATAAATAAGTAAAATAATAATACAGACCATACAACAGATAAAGACAACTGAAGAAAGCACATATTGACTGACTGACTAGAGAAAACTATTTTTATTCAGTTTCAAATGTCTGTATTAATCATGGCTCCTTCAGAGAGAGAAGCCCCCATACCGAGAAAATGTTTGAAGGATTTCATTTTTTGTAGATTTTTGTAGAACTCCTCACAATAAATAAATCTGATCTATGTGTCTTCCATTCATTGGAGGTGTGGAGCTCTGATTCAATAGGAACAGTCAGCACGTCAAAAAAAAAAAACGTATTCCTTGACATCGTATGTGTATTCATTCTGAGAGAAACATCCACAGACGGACCTGGTAGCTCCTCCTACATGCGGAGCGGTGACAGAAACACATTTTTGACAAGCCGCGAGCAGCAAATTCCCCGCGCGGGGCACGCGAATTTATCACTTGAATTGCGTTCGGTGCTTCCTGGCTCCTCCTCCGCCCAGCTGACTGGAGGAATGAATGAATGATAGACAGAGGCACTGGACAGACTGCCGATGTCCCGCCTCCAGAGTCATATACCTCACTGTGATTGGTTCGTTCAGCTCTGCACACAACAACTGTCATTCATATCAACCTTGCGGGCCGCACGAACATTGATCTTTCATATGAAGACGGGGGCCGCAAATCATCATCCTGGGGGCCGCAGATGGCCCGCGGGCCGCGAGTTTGAGAC
>NC_050516.1:8202375-8206076 GCF_002922805.2 Oryzias melastigma | reverse complement strand
AAAATGTTTGAAGGATTTCATTTTTTGTAGATTTTTGTAGAATTCCTCACAATAAATAAATCTGATCTATGTGTCTTCCATTCATTGGAGGTGCGGAGCTCTGATTCAATAGGAACAGTCAGCACGTCAAAAAAAAAACGTATTCCTTGACATCGTATGTGTATTCATTCTGAGAGAGACATCCACAGACGGACCTGGTAGCTCCTCCTACATGCGGAGCGGTGACAGAAACACATTTTTGACAAGCTGCGAGCAGCGGGGCACGCGAATTTATCACGTGAATCGCGTTCGGTGCTTCCTGGCTCCTCCTCCGCCCAGCTGACTGGAGGAATAAATGAATGATAGACAGAGGCACTGGACAGACTGCCGATGTCCCGCCCCCAGAGTCATATACCTCACTGTGATTGGTTCGTTCAGCTCTGCACACAACAACTGTCATTCATATCAGCCTTGCGGGCCACACGAACATTGATCTTTCCTATTAAGACGCAGGCCGCAAATCATCATCCTGCGGGCTGCAGATGGCCTGCGGGCCGCGAGTTTGAGACCCCTGCAATAGACCATTTTCTCATGACATCACACATCACCAGATGTGGAATGAGTTGCTTCCAGCTTATATTGTTTAGAGTGTGAAAGCTGACAGCTGAACGCTTAAAGCAATTTTACATAAATAATAAAGGGTAACCTAAGCAACTGTAAGTGAAATGTGAAACACTCAGTGTATTTAAATCCAGGTTAAAGACTCACCTGTTCTCAGTTGCATTTGATTAATATGTATTCAAAAGTTTACGTCCGCACTGTCCATCTATGCTTGTTTTAAATTAAAATCTTTTTACTTTCTTTTAATTTTATTTTAATGATCACATTTTTACTATTTCTTTTGATCGTTTCTTTTAATGTTTTATGTAAAGCACTTTGAATTGTCTCTGTACATGAAATGTGCTATACCTTGCCTTGCCAACAATATTGATTGCATAAATGTTCTATCTGGTTGTATTCGTTTTACTCCTCTTGGATCGTCACAAATCAGAGTACAAATGTCAGTAATCCTTCTTCAGTGCCTACATTTCACAAATTCCTCTAGATGATATTAAACCAGTCGTGGATTATTTCTCTCTGACAACCCGGTTAAAGTTAGACAAAGGTTACAAGAACTTCAGTGAATGCTGCTTGTTTGATTATGGAGACAATTATGATTTTATTCCTTTAGTCTAATGCTAAAGCTAATGCTAGCAGGAACCTTCAAAGAAAATGTTTTATCAACATGATGATCAAAATGTCTCAAAGCATCAAGTACTTCTTGCTTCCTGCTTTGCTCCCCCTTCTGCTTTTAATTTTTGCGGATTATTTTTCCTTTTTTAATCACATCAGCAATAACTTTTGAATACTTTATATCAGGGGTCACCAACGTGGTACTCATGGGCAGCAGCTAGCCCTCAAGGACCACACAAGGTGCCCCCAGGTCTCTTCCAAAAATAGCACAACTCACTTGTGAGCTGCATATAAAATTTGGATTTATCCTGTTTTTTTTATATATGTATATATAAATTACACTTGCATTTACATAGATTTAAAAATTAAAATGTCTTAAACATTTGTTCATGACACAAGAAGTTTAGGTGACCTCTGACCTACTCCAGTTCAAAGATCATTAATTTTGTTAAAAATCAAAATGCTGCAGCAAATCTGCAGCATTCCTCATCAAAATGTGACGAATTTGTTTAAAAATATGTGAGTTGATTTTTCTTTAACATTAAATTATGGATAAACATGGTACAACATAGTGAAAATGGGACATTTTTCCATGAAATGTAAGTGATTATCTGAAAATTTAACAATTTCTGAAATTAATAAAGTGTTAAATATAGATATCTGTTTCCAAGCTTGTTGATATTGTTGATAATTATGGTGAAAAATCAGTGTCTTCACATAGAGAAGTATTTATTATTAATATTGAATAACTAAGCAAAATTTGTTATTTCAAAATGGTAGCCCTTCGTATGACTCAGTACCCATGAAGTAGCACTCAGTTTCAAAAAGGTTGGTGACCCCTGTTTTAAACTATGGGGTCAGATTCATTTTTACTTTCTACT
Source organism: Oryzias melastigma (assembly GCF_002922805.2). Classification (NCBI taxonomy): domain Eukaryota; kingdom Metazoa; phylum Chordata; class Actinopteri; order Beloniformes; family Adrianichthyidae; genus Oryzias; species Oryzias melastigma. The sequence continues at coordinate 8,203,983 of NC_050516.1, read as the reverse complement.
CTAAACAAAAGGATTTTTTCCTGTATTCCTCTTAAAATATTTTCTTAAGTGCTACGTGTGTGTGGCCTTCACACTTCTGAAGCCTGATATACGGAGCAGCAGACAAGGCTAACTGGCAACAAGATGCCTTCCCTTTCCACAAAGGATTACCAAGACCTTCTTTAATTCCAGTATGTCAAATATCATGGATAGCATTGCTCCTAGTAAGGTGAAGGTGATCTCTGGTTGGAAAAAGTCTCCATGGAGAAATTCCATTCTGGTAAAGAAGGAAAAAGAGAATGTCGAAAATCTGAACGCAGATGGAGAAAATCTAAACTACAGGTTGATTACGACGTCTATGAAGAGAAACTTCACTCTTATAACTCATAACTGAGCCATGCATGGAAGTCCTATTTTTCTGACATTATTACTGAGAACTTTCATAATTAGGGATGTCTCGATCAGGTTTTTTGGGGTCCGATCCGATTCCGAGTCATTCGATTTTGAGTATCTGCCAATGCTGAGTCCCGATCCGATACTTTTGTACTACATTAAAACATGAACAAATTGAATAAACAGATTTGTGTTGTCCCTTATTTATATTTCATTAAACTTCTTTCATCGTTAAAAAATTAAAAATAAAACTTCTGTGAAGTAGCTTTAATAAACCAGAATAAATAGAGCAAACATAAACTTGGAAAAAAAATATTATTTTCTTGTTATATAAGTGATAATTAGTCATGTGATAAAGTTTAGTGACTTTAGCTTTAATATCTTCAGAACTATTGAACATTTTTAACCAAATGTGCTTCCTGTCTTCATTTAGAATTCTTAAAAATAAATTATGACTTTGTTTTAGCATGAATTTGATGAGTGTTCATGAATAGCTGATATCATTATTAGTTTTAATTTATTAGTTTTATTTATTTATTTATTTTTAAGATTATGTGCTTCTTTTTTAACTTCTTAAGACATCACATTTTTGGTTTTATTACCACAGTTGTTAATTCTCCTAACTGTTATTTCTCTGTCAGATAAATAAAACAGGCATATCAAAGGACAGCTCGGGTCCTAAGGAGTTAAATCACAGCGCTAGCATGTAGCAGTTAGCAGCTGCTGTTTAGCCATCTGTCTGCAGCACGAAGAGCTTAGCATTAAAAAGAAACAAAAACTCTGTCTTTTTCTGTTAAAATACCTTTAGAGGTTGTTGTTTGTTAGGACAAACCAACAGAGACACCTACTGTCAGTTTAAAGCATTTTTTAAAGAGTTATTCATTGATCCCTGAAGTCTGAATCTGTGATCATCTAACTAGCTTGACTGAATTGTTTACATTAGCCTTCTGCTTGAGCTGCTGCCTTTTTTTGCTGCGTTTTCGGTGAAAATAACATTTTGTGATCTTTTCATGACATGCAGACTTCTAGTGGATTTATCCGGAACAATAAGATTGAAATATAAAGCGCTGATCATAATGAGAATTAATGAAATATCCAATCCTGATCAGAGGAGTCCGATTTCAATCGAGTCATCAACCACGTGATCGGCCCGATTTCCGATCACGTGATCGGATCGGGACATCCCTACTCCTAATGCTCGAGTCTCATTCGCTGTAATCGACAAGTTGACAAAAC
>NC_050516.1:8138196-8198039 GCF_002922805.2 Oryzias melastigma | reverse complement strand
GATGCTGAAGACAGGCTTAGATGGAGGAAACTGATTCGCTGTGGCGACCCCTGAAGGGAAAAGCCCAAAGGAAAAGAAGAAGATATTTTTAGCACAACTTATAGTTTTGAAATACTAGTTTTTATACAATCTTTTTAACAACAGAATTCTGTGCAAGGTTTTCATTTCAGTATTCAAGGAATTCCACTCTTTTACTCCTATAAACACAAAACCTTTTTGTCTTAATGATGTTCGTACAAAGGGTAAATAAAAGTCTCCTTTCCTTCTGTTATTACAATCAGTAACTAATTTGAATTTCCCACAAATATGTTCTGGAAGAAATTTGTTGTTGACCTTCCACATAGTCACCACTGTATTTAACTTTACAAGATCTGGGAATTTGCGAGTGTTGGATTTGACAAAGAGATCATGGTTGCGGTCTCTTGGTCCTGAAGGATTTATAATTCTCATCACTTTTTTCTGGAGTAAAGTTTATCTATTAGTAAAACTTTTACAAGTATTCCCCCACACCTCATTACAATAAAGAAGATATGGGAGAATTAAATAATTATATAACATATATATAGGGTATCTTTATCAAGAATATGGTTAACTTTATATAAAATACCAATGCTTTTGCTTATTTTCCTGATTATATAATCAATGTGGGATTTCCAGCTAAGTTTATTACCCATTACTATTCCTAAAAATGTTATTTCAGAAACATTTTGAATTACAGCTTTATCAATTTTAATATTTCTACTTGCATCATAATTTCTTGTTCCAAAAATCATACATTTAGTCTTTCCCAATTTAAAACTAGTTTATTGATATCAAACCATCTTTGTAAAATAACAGGTTCCTTTTCCATATTTGCAATAACTAATTCTAGATCATTCCCAGAACTGTAAACAGTTGTATCGTCAACAAATAACACAAATTTCATCTCTTTTGAGATTTCATAGATATCGTTAATAAATAGTATAAAAAGTTTAGGTCCGATTACCGAACCTTGTGGAATTCCAGACAATACCATCTCACATTTTGATTTTGAGTTATTCATTTGAACATATTGTTGTCTGTTTTCAAAATAACTTTCCAACCATTTAAATACAACACCTCTTATACCATAATTGCCCAATTTTGCTAACAAAATATCATGATTTACCGTATCAAATGGTTCTTGTAAATCAAGAAATAGACTGACCGTAAAAGGCTTCTTATCAACTGCATCCAAAACCTCATCTGTTAGGTGAATGAGTGCAGTAGATGTAGATCTGTCAGATCAGAATCCATATTGATTTTCAAAAAGTAAATTATTTTTTATCAAGAAACGCATCCAATTTCTGTCTGAACCATTTTTCTATTATTTTTGAAAATTGTGAAAGTACAGACACTGGTCTGTAATTATTAAAAACATGTTCATCATGTTATGTAAAGCACTTTGAAAACATGAAACGTGCTAAACAAATTGTTTTCCAGACAGAGAAAAGTTCTAAAACGTTCCTCTGCTGTTCCAGCGCAGAAAAGAACTCGGACAAAGACGAGCGTACAAATATAGCCATTTTATTAATGACTTGGAAAAAGAGCTTTAACAACACAAGGGATACATGCATGCAGGGTACTTGAGAGCTATCGTCATCCTGGTTCTTTTTCACAAACACGTTTTGCAGATTTGGTACAACTGTGGAGAATAAAATCGGTTGATGAAATGTCTACTTACATACTTTTTCCTTTAATGGAACCTTAGGAACACGTTCGGATCCTGTTTAACACTTCAGGACTTAAAAAGACGATTGTTTATTTAGTGACGTAAAAAAACTGTAACACTTCAGAGTCAGAGACGTACGGCTGGTCTGAGGTGGTTTAAGCATCGGGGCGACGATGGGAGCGGCCGATGTGGGGTCAAATCAGGATCAGCTTAAAGTGAACGAAAAAACTGATTGAAAACTTGAAAAATAGATGCTGTAACTGAAAAAAATTGAAACTTTGAAAGCCGAGTGTGCCGAGTACAAAGAGAAGGAGGAACCTAGAAAAAGAGGAGTCACGGCGCAGTTCTCCTTTAGATTGGGAGGCCGGCGGCTGCAGCCCTCACCGAGTTGGTCCGAGGCTTCATGAAGAAGAAGGAGGAGCTTCAGGAAACGCTCAGACGCAGCTAATGGAACTGGCAGAAAACGCTCTAACTTTACGATAGAAAAAACAAAATCTACTGCCCCTTCAGTACAGGAGGGAAGGAGGAGACGGAGACGGGAGGTCTGCGGAAGGCGGTCCCGGCCTCAGCGCCGACCCCGTTTGGACTGTCGGGCGGGCTGTTTGCTGCTTTTTGCCCCCGTTTTGCCCTGGCGCTCTGTAGGGGGCGTCTTCTTGGGCTCGGAGCGTCTGTTGGAGCCTTTGGCCGGCTGCTTTTTAGCTGCAGGCTCCTCAGGAGACGACTCCTCAGATTTGGAGCCCCGGGAGCGGCTCTTCGTCGTCTTCTCATCCGTCTCTGGGGTCGATTCCTTGAGCTGGGGTCTCTTGGCTCCCCTGGCGCTAAGCTTTTTGACTGCAGGCGTTTTGGGCTTTCTTGGGGGCGCGCCCCTCTTCACAGGCGTTTCTTTTGGGTCCGCTGGCTCCTTTTTAATGGCCGGCTGTTTCCGTCCGGCTTTCTTGGCTGGAGGCGGAGCTTTTTTGGCTGGAGACTTCTTGGCGATGGCCTTCCCCCGACCTCTCGCCGGGCCGCTGCTTCGAGCTTTCTTGGCAGGAGGGGGGCGGCGTACCTTGGGCGGAGGCCTCTTCTGAGCCCTGGTTTTACAGACAAACCTTTACTTACAGGAGGGTAACCAAGAAGTAATGGATTACAAGCGTCTGATGCGCTCACCTCTTTGGAGGCGGGGCTTCATCCTCAGATGAATCTTCCTCTTCCTCAGATTCTTCCTCCTCATCCGACGAGTCAACCGTCCTCCGGCGTTTGGTTGGGGTCTTCTCCGGCTCCTTGAACTTGTCCGGGAACAGAGTGTTGGGACTGAAGACAAACGGGAGAAGAAGTGGACGTGAAAGTCTGTGCAGGAAGGACGGAAAACAGGAATACCTGAGCAGAGCCGGAATACCTGGGATAATACGGGAATGAGAGCTGGTAGGTCCCAGTGAAGCCGTGACCTGTGATCTGCTCCATCCAGCCCAGAACTTTACACTTCTTCAGGGTTCTCCGAAGAGTGGCCACTAAACAGAAGAGTTGGGAGGAGCCAGTTCAGAGTTCTGGTTCAAATCCTCAGAACAGAAAACATCAAACATAGAGAGAGAAACAAGCCCAAACGAGAAGACGTGACCTGGAACAGTTTAAAAACAAGTTTTTCAGATGTGTATGCTTGTGTTGATGGGGTAACCTTAGATCAGGGGTGTCTAAATCCAGTCCTCCTGCTGGTTTTCCAGAAACTTGCTGCTGATTACCTGGATCAGGTGTGTTTGGCCAATAAGGAGCTTCAGGTTTGTTGGAAAATATGCAGGACACCGGCTCCCCAGCCCTGGATTCTGACACCCCTGATGTAGAACAAAGAGATCCTCACTCAGGTGGTGCTCCTTCATGTCTTTGTGAGAATCCAGCAGGTATTTGCGCAGCAGCGTGGTGCTGCAGGTTTTGGGTTCGTTCATGGCCGTGATGGCAGCAGTGATGGCTTCTTCCAGCACGCTGCCCTTCACCTGAGGCTTGTTTCCACCGCGCTTCAGCTGAGAACAGAACCGATACATTTACTGTCAGGATCAACAGACGCACAGACAGAACTTCAGGAGATCTAACGTCACATGAGATCTTTTGAGGAGTTTCAGAGAAGTCTACCTGGAACGTCCCCCGAGCTCCTGTTCCAGTGATCTGCTCCAAAAGACCCCTCTCCACTGCTTTCACCAGAGCCATCTTCAGAGCTTCAGGTCTGAAATCCACAAATGTCACATGACCAGAACTACAATCCCTGCCAGACTCCATCTCACCATTAAAAACCAGGATGACATTCAGGAAACATTCTTTTTCATATTAGTAGGAAAATAATGTTCTGTGTTTTTGGTGATTATGCATCTGCAGATTCCTGTCATTTTCCTCACATTCGTGACTGCATCCTCTTTAGAATGAATAGAAATCAGCTGATCTGACGGAGGCGGGAAGCCGTTTGTTTACAAACAAAACATTCACGTTTTAACTAAACCTGCTGTGAGGCAGGTGGGAAACACGCTGCCGCCGGTTCTCATACTTGTTCTCGATGTTGAAGCTGGGGAAGTGCTGCTCCAGGTACTTCTTGATCAGGTTGTAGGACGCCTCTTTGGGCTCGCAGAGCTGCGTGATGATGAGAGGAAGAGCGTCTCCCAGACTCTCCAGCTTATTCACAGGTTTCTAGAAACAAACGCCACACATTAGTGCCAACATACCGGTCCGAGCAACAAGTTCTACTGGAACCTGCAGAAAACATTGAGCGAAGGCTGCAAAGGTCAACCAGAACAAGAATCGAGATCAAGTATTAGTCCTGGTTCTGAGGAAACACAGCAGGGAGGTTGGATTCGGAGCAGAAGCTTCAGAACGACGAGGAACCAAAGTGAAGAAGTGAAAGGAGCAAATGACGACAGCGAATCAATCAGTCGAGAAGTGGGATTCCCATAATGCTTTGGGAACAGTCTGATGCTGCGTTCACACCGGGCACGTGCCTTACATTCAGCATACGGTCCTCACACACCTCAAACATGATTATTGGCCGATCGAGGACACAACGATAATTCTGATAAGAAAAAGAAAAATGCACTTTCTCTATTTACAGACTGAAAAAGCTAGTAGTGTTTGACTACCTGCTGTTCTGTTTGTTTGCAGGTAAAACTAGTTCTGCTAATTTGTTAGAATAGATAAAGAGCCATGCACTCTTACTTCGTACTAGCAAATATTTTTTTCTCAAGTATTTAAAAAAATATTGGTTGATTAACGGTGTCGGCTGCAAGAGGCAGAAAAATATCTGGTGTCGGTTGTAAAAAGTCGTTATTGTCAATCGCTGGTGGATTTCGCTGCCAATACTGTTGTCTGGATTGACACACAAATAAAATAAACTGTTCATACAGACTCATATTGAATCCATTCTGTTTGTTCTGTATGGTTTTTTTAAAGTAGGAAGAACAAAACAGGCTGACGATATGATAACGAACACAAACATGGACACATTGTGGCTTTTCAACTTTTACTCGGAGGTCATTTTAAGTTTCATTTAATTTAAAGGTGTAGGTGTAACAGAGTGTAGTAAAGTTAAAAGTTACAATGAAATTCTCATAGCTTTTTGGACTACTTTGGCATTTTTAAGATTTTTTTAGGCTATTTTGTTGGAGTTTATCTAATATTTCAGCTACATGCTAGCTGTTTTGGCTAACTTAGGCTTTTTTCCAGTTTGTTAGGCTAATTTTGCATTTAATTAATAATTTAGCTGGCTATCAGCATTTTTTAACTATCAATTTCAGCATCTTCAGTGGCCAAATTCAGTTTACAGCATTCACACTAGCATTATCACAGGTAATGCTATATATCTGTATCTAGTTTTTAGTAAGTTAAAGTTAATGATTGCATGACTCGTTTACTAATCTGGAAAAATAATCTGTGATCAGTCGACTATTAAAATAATTATTTGTGACAGCACTACATGACGTGGAGACAAGTCTGCGTTTCTATTCAGGGTCTTTCAGGACTCAGTTGATGACTCTTGAAAACCCCCTTGTTGTTGAAAGCTCCATTCACCAGCGTTTCAGGACTCATGTCCGATAGCAAGTTCAAAGCGCCATGCAATGAACTGCTAAAAAATAAAAATAAATAAACGCGACTTGCTTGCTCGAGACGTCATCCATCATAGCATGAGGTAGCAATTCTGCTACAATTTCAATGAGAAACTCATGTTTAACCATTTTATTTTTTGGAATCAAAATGATTAAAATGTCAGGACTTTTTCAAAACTCTACAGAAGATGCTTTTTTCACAAACTTTTTAAAGGTCGGAAGAAGTTTAACTTTTTAACGCGTGCTCATTGGCTTGTTTTGTACGTAGTGCTCAAAAACAGTCATGAAAACGTGCGTAGAGACATGTGAATGCGAGAGTTCTGAAACACCGATTTATGTGTTTACATAGACTTCTCACTGAAGTAGTCGTTTGAATGCAGGATGGCGAGGGCGATGTGAACACAGCTTTAGAGTCCAGGCGAGGACACGACTCATCACAGAACATTTGTTAGATAACTGGAGGTTTCCAATGAAACTGTGCTTCAGTGAGACTACAAATAAAGTTATTTTGGAGGTTTCTTTGTGTTTCTGCTGACTCAGGAAAAAATGGTTGTAAATAGATTTTCAGGAACGTTTAAGAGCTTAATAACCAACCTTTGGGGGGGTGGGCTGCTTTCCGATGACGAAGGACCCCGATAGGCCTTTCCCTTTCAGCTGAGACACAAACCAAAGGGACAGAACTTTACTGATGAAGCAAACCGACAGAAATCCTCCCCAGAGACGCAGCAATCTGAGGTGTCACCTGCTTGATGGTTCCTTTCTCCAGGTGCTTCTTCAGAGCTTTCTTGATGAAGAAGGTCTTCTTGCTGAGCTCCATGCCTGGGTGTTTATTGAGCAGATATTTCATGAGAGACCTGAAGGAAACCCCGGACTTGTCACTGGACGCCTGCAGGAGGAGACAAATGGCTTTAAGGATGCTGGGAGGCGGGATCAGCTGGAAGAGAAGAGAGCGTGGAGTGGTACACACCCTCAACGCCTCAATCAGGATGTTATCCATTCTGTGCTGCGTTCCTGCAAAGTTGGTAACGGGAACATTTTTGTGTGTGGTGACGCTAGCCCACAAAGGGATCGTCCGCTTCACCTTCTTGGTTTTGGACTTCTTGTACTTGTAGCCGTCCTTCATCCTGCCGCCACAAGGAGCAACACAAGTTCAGTGAAGGGGTCGGCTACTGCCAAGCGATATTTCACTGTGATTGCTACCACTCTTATCGTTATCACATCCTCACCTTAGTAGGAGAACATAGCAGTGTTTGGAGCACTGTCCAGCCGCGCAGTCCTTGCATTTGTCACTACGTCACCAAGGGGAAAAACAAAACAAAACCCAAGCTTCAGGACGGCTGTCTAAACGAGCAGCAGTCATTCGACTGAACGGCAAATGCTCTAAAAAAGCTGCTCAGTCTGAGGGGAGAAAATAAAATATTAGGCGGGAAAGTCAGATTGAAGCCCCTCCCTCTAAGTGACAATCTGTCAGAGGAAGGCTTTGATCTTTTTCTTTCATCTTTGGCTGATAAACTGTCTACGAAGGGAGAGTTTGAATCTAGTGGAGGAGAAGCTGGTCTGATCAACCTCCAATCATGCATGCTGTTCCATCACTAACAGAAAACCAGATCAGCGGTAGAGCGTCAGGCCTGAGCCGGGGAGGTTGTGGGTTCAAATCTATGCTGTCACCTAATGACTGTAAATAAGAACTGGACAGAAAGTGGTTTACTTCTGGCTCCAACAAAATAAAATCAACCCAGTCATTATTTTATTGCAATATGGATGCCGCCATGTTGGAGCCAGACATCCTCAGTCAGCATTGATTGGTCAGAGTTTCTATGGAAACCACTCTGGCCAATCAGGATTGAGCTTGTTGGAAGACCACACCCCTTCCACTAAAATGTGGGCAACACTACAGGTATGACCAACCCCCCCCAAAAAAATCACTATACAGCACATTCGCCATTTTCTATTTCTGTCCGAAACTACTAAATCCAAAATAGAGTGCACTAGATATTTCCCAGAAGTCTTTGCAAAAAAACTAGCGTGCATCGATGCTCAATAGATTAGTGAATATAGACCACAAGGAATTGCGGTTGAACAATTTTCAACAAAAAAACGCGATTGAATGTAATAATTGAATAAACCATCCACATTTTCACCATCAGAACACAACGGAGTGATAGATAAACGTGAAATGTTCGTATCGATTTGGACATGGTAAAATGTCTACCTTGTAAAATCGGTGACGTCATATCTGGCGTTTGGAAAAACGAGAGAAAAAATAGCGAGGATCTGTCTGAATTGGATTTAAAATCCAGGGCACTTTATAGTCCTGCACTATACAGTTTTTTAGTAGTTAGGGGGGAATTTCCGACACAACCTTGATCTATTAACAAAGCAGATGTGGGGGCCAGCAGGCTCCACCTACTTTCAATTGAGGCAACTGATTGGCCAATGTATAACTTGAACTACATAAACAATTTATAATTTTGGCCTCTTGAGGCCAACAGGTGTTCCTGGATGTAACACCAGGGGGCGGGGTCACTCAGTCCAGTTCTCATATACAGTAGGTGGTCTCGGTTCTCCCGTGGGGGAGGCCGGTAGGACTTCCAGCGCTCCACCGGACACGTTTGGATGAAGGTTTCTGGGATTTGAGCCTAGACCTTAACTGGGCAAACCGTACGTTTTCTCCAGGAAGCAGTCTATTTACTCATGCTTTTCCAGAACCAATCCAAAGTGGATGATTTTGGCGTTTGGAGACGCGTTTAATGCAAGTCAGGACAGCAGCTTCTCCTCCAAAAGCTGGGGGCTGGGACAGGTCACACCTGTGGTGTCGTCCAGCGGAGGTAAGGATCATAGAAACAGATAAAAGTGTTATCAAAGTGAAATATCGCGCTGAGAACACCTGCAGCCCCGCCTCAGGAGACTCACTCTTTCTTGGACTTGCCCTCATCTCCCTCCTCGTCGGGGGCTCCTTCCTCCGCCTTGTCCCCGTTCTCCGTGGGCTCCTCATCAGCAGCTTGCTGCTCCTCGTCCCCGTCCGCCGGTGCGGCTGCAGCTTCCGCCTGCTCCTCCTCCTCAGCGGGAGGAGACTCCTCTGAGGCTTCTGGCTCTGAGGCAGACAGCAACAGTAAACACGGACGACCTCTGCTCGGTGGACCCCCCCTCCCCCCGGAGGGTGGTGGTGCGTTCACGGGTTCGCCCCCCCCGCCTCACCTTTGTCTACAGCCGCGGCGGGGGCCTTCTCCTGTGATGGAGTCGCTGCTGCTCGGCGAATCGGCATTCCAGAAAACCTGCCTGCAAACCGGGAGACGCGGTTAGCGCCGCTCCGGGGGGTGGGGCGTCTAACTGCGCGGGCCAAGCCCCCTTCATTCATTGTTCGCCATTTTGCTGAAACAAAAGCTGCGCTTTTTAAAAAAACCTCCCGCGGCCTTTCCCAGAGCCCGTCCGGCGGCCATTTTCGGCCCAGAGGATGAGCCGCCGGATTTTTTTTCCCGCCGTCAATTTCGCCATTTTGTCCGTAGGTTTGGGAACACAGTAATGGCGTCGCATCAGGCAGACGAAAAACATTTTTATTCAGAAGGGAAAGGCCCGCGGCCAGCCGCAGACCGCGCACGAGCGCCACGTGCAGACGAGCCGCTTCGGTTCGTGCCGGACTTACCTTTCGCTTTCGGGGAACGGAAAAAAGAACACTTTAAGAGGAGACGTCTGCAGGGTCCTCCGTTTCGTTTTGTTCGTTCGGCAGCCCCGCCCCTCAGACTGTTGGTGACGTAGAGCGTCACGTACGACGTACCAGGATTTCCGACATGCGCATTCAAAGATAAACAGAGTGAGGGGCGCGCGGCTAAATGTAAATTACAAATGTCCTTCAAAAACATTAAAAACGATAACACAATAAATAAATGATGGTTTTACAGTTTAAATCTGTACAAATAAGTGTAGCGACAATTTTAATTATCTGAAATATTTAACCAATATTATTATTCTAGTAAAAGATTAAGTTTTAGCACCAACACTTGAAGTAAAATTAGCAAAAAAAAAAAAAAAAAATCAAAAACAGGAAGATGATCATATGGATTAAATATAACAAATCAAAGCTCATTACATGTATATTTTTCTGCACTATTATGGCCTGCTTTGCCGCTCCAGGTAAGCTGACCCAAACATCAGAGGAAGCATCAGATCAACCAGCTGTTGTTGATCCAACAGCAGCACCCCCAGAACCCAGTCCGTTCAGCAGAACCACAGACATCAGGAAATTCAAGGTGACAGAAGAAGTCATGAGAAACATTTTTAAATACATTTTTTGTCTTTAATGTATTTACAAGCTTTAATCTGCGCTGTAAGTCGTCAGTATTACAAGCATCTGGTATTTAGCGGACTTGGCCATTAGCTTTTTGAAGTTGCACTTACTTTCCCCCCAAGACGGTTGTGATTTGACGTCTGGCTCCTGCAGGAGTTTGTTCATGTGGAGCGAGCACCACGTCACGCGTGATTCCCCTCCTTAAAGCTCCCGTTCATTCAAGATTTTCTCATTCCAAAACTATTTGCTTTGACCCTGTTTTTCAGTGTTGCAGGGAGGATATTTTTCACATACTTTGTTATTCTAATTCATTATATTGTTAAACCTGTTGTCCTGTTTTTACTGTGAACATCTGCAAATGTTAAATAACTTTAATATTTGCAGTCCTTAAAAAAATAATAAATTAAAGAGTCCAGAACCTATGCATCTTTTAAGTCTCTTCTTAAAAAGTAACAAAAGAAAAGTTAAAATTTAAAACAAAAATATTTTCTATGTATGATACAGATATTTAGTGCTTCCACAGCTGGAATCCAAACTCAAAATGGCGTCAGAACCGTACCGCAGGAAAACATCCCTGGCGTGTTTTCCTGTCGTGAAGCCACTTTGAACGTTTGTTCTGCTTTGAAGGGTGCAGTTCTGCTGCGGCGTCTCCCTCGTCAATTGTCCTCCGACTCCTCCTCCGCCTCCCGCAGCCAGGTGAAGAAGGCCGTCACGGACTTGAGAGCCACACCTTTGCCCTCCTGCTCAGCCGGGTCTTTGCTGGACTCCCACTTGTAGAATGCGTCCTCCGAGATGACGTCCTCATCGTACAGACAGTCGAAGAACATCCGGAGGAGATCTGTCCGGGCAGAGGAGCAGAGGTCAGCAGAGGTCACCTGCAGGCCGCCGTTCATCTGACGTTCACAACCGGAAAGTGACTCAAACACTCGCACAATAATACAAAAAGAGCTTTTTCTACAATTTAAGTAAAAACTAATCAAATTGCTGTTTTAGGTGATTAAACCTAAAATGTTTGTGTAAGAAAGAATAGAAAAAAATTATATTGATTTATCTCATGATTAAAAATGTATTTGTAAATTAATGTATTAATTAAGCATAGTAGAGGGGGTAATATATAAGTTCTCCTTTTTTAAGTAATTAAACAGTTTTAAAAAACTCCCCATTAAACTGAGTCATTCTTTTGTGTATTCTAAGAAATTATTAATTTATTTGTGGATGAATACATACGGATACGCAAACTAAATTACAATTCCAACATTTATTAAAAAAAAACAACTTTGATTTCACAGATTTAAAGATTTTATTTTCTATACTCATTGGATCCTTTTGAAATTTCACATCTTTTGTTGTTCTTTGTCTCCATTTTGAAACCCCACCTCTCAAATGTAACCAGCTCTCTCATTGGTCAGACTGCCCCACATGTTTTCTGATGTCACCAATAAGAGAGGCGGATGGAACCTGATTACAGCCCCACCGTGTCAGATCAAACCAGGATCAGCTTAAAGTGAATGAAAATCCAGACTGTAGATTTGGGACAAAAAGGAACATTTAAAAACAGTTTTATTCTTTAAATTGCACATTTTAAACGTAAAAGAAATATCAGGAATACAAAAAAATAAAAAATTTGAAAACTTGAGAAAAACTTTTTTTTAACAAATTTGAAGAAATACTGAAAACTTCAATAAATAAACAGCTAAAAAATAGATTTTTTTAAAAATTATTTTTCATCTTATTTTTTCCATTTCTATTCCTCTTCCCTTTTATCCCAGAATGAATATTTTTAATCCAGAATTTCAATTTTCAGTAATTCTCTCCCAAAGTTTGGTACATCAGAGGAGGATGACACAGATGGCGCCAACAACAGACGCCGTTCTGAAGTGGAAATGACATCACCATAACCTCTGGTAGCCAATAGGCTCAAAGCCCGCCTCCCTTAATAATTAGGGCCAACTCCAAAAACGAAAAGTCTGAAATAAACTTTATTTATTTATTTTTTTTACATATTTAGGGTTTTTGTATTTTTTCAAATGTTTTTTTTTAGCTTACAAAAAAAGAAAAATCAATACTTTCAATTCACCAATGTGTACTTTCATGTTTAAACTTTCTTGAAATCTTTTTTTTCTTCTGGTTTTTCATTCACTTTAAGCTGGTCCTGATTTGACCCCAAATGTCACCTGGATGATGAAAATAGAGTCAAGGGAAAAAATCGATTCTGGAAAGGTTTTACCTCTTTTGATATTATTAAAAGTTTCTTAGAACATTGATTTGGTTCTTGGACAAACTGAATTTCAAATGAATGTTTAAATCCCTAAATCTATTAATTTATTATGATGAAAGCACAATTTACAAAAAACTAAATGAGTAATTAGCAAAAACTTTTAAAGAATTGTGTTTAGGATCAATAGTCATGTTTATGTACTTTCTATATGTATGACTGATCATGAACCCTTCTGGTATTCTAGGCATGTTTACATTTAAAGTGTGGTCATCTGGACCCAACAACAGCCCTGAACTGTTTTCTTCAAGGATTTTTTATCTTGACTGGTGTCTGTGGCAGACATGAAATCCGGTCCACATTTATCACGGGGGGAATCACACATCAGTGTAAGGGTGGGGTCATCTGGACCCCATAAGAGAGCATGAAGATTAAAAAGTTGTATTACTATCTTATGTTCCTCTGGAATTAAACTGATGGTTTTTAAATTCTAAATGAGTTGAAGCTTCTCTTCTAAAATCCTCCTTCAGGCCCAAACTGGAAAAAAAGCTCTGGTTGTTTTCCAGAACGGACTGAACCTGACCCAGAGTTCAGACACACTGAGAAACTGGTTTGGATAAAGAAACGCCGTCACATCTGTTGGGATGTTCTGTGTGCGGTTCTGGTGCAGAACTCACTCGGGGGCTGCTCGAGCGTAACGATCAGCGCCTGAAGTGCATAAAGTGCTTGCAGCTGTCGCTCAGTGTCTGAGTTAAGGTACTTCAGTAAAACAGGCAGTCTCCTCTGGATGATGGCCGTGTCCACTCGACAGCAGTTGTTTTCATCTGCGGGAGAGCGAAAGACTGAGAACGGCGTGGGAGCTTCTCCACAGGTGAGGGCTCTCCTCAGGTAGAGGCTTACCTTTCACCGCCGCCTTACACACAGCCGTCATCAAGGACCTCAGGAAGGGAGACGAGCTGGTCTGAGACTCATCCAGGTTTTCCTGGAAAGCAGAGCGAGGATTCAGAGCGAGGATCATCAACGGAGAACTTTCCTCGGAAATGTGTTGGATGTTGTCCGTCCAAACCTGGTGCCTCACATCCTCCATCACAAACGGATCATCTACCAGAGCTGGAACCATCAGTCACTTTACTGCGACTCTACAGCTTTTTAACCTCTACCCAAACGGATGGCGAGGAGCCCGACAAACGGACAGCGTTTATGGAGTGTTTTGGCCATTGACTGTATATGAGAACTAGACTGAGTGACCCCTCCCCCCTCGCGTTCCAAACAGGAAGTAGCTCCAAGAAGCTAAAACCCCACAGACTTCTATAGAGAAACAAACATCTGTTACAGTCATTCTATTGGTCAGAATAAACATTCTGGCTCTGATACTTCTTTAACATTTTCATGATAATTCTCTTTTTTTATGTTTTTCTTGATTGAAAGTTATATAAGTAATAAACGGACCAATCACATGCCTTAATTAAAAGTGGGCGGAGCCTACTGGGCCCACCTCAAACATTCCAAACATTTAATTGGCAGATTTTGTGTCGCCTGCTTTCAAGTGGAAGGGGTGTGGCCTTTCAACAAGCTCACTTCTGATCGGTGAGAGTGTTTGCTGAGGGTGCAACGGATCATGGGTGATCCGTGATCTATACGGATCAGTAGCCACAATTCAGATTTTTCCTTTTTACTGATCCAAACTGTGACAAAAACTGTAACGTGATCCGAACAGTGGGTTTTGTGATCCGTTCCGCCCCTAATGGTCTCCATAGAAACTCAGACTCGGACCAATCTCTGGTTACTACTGATGTCTGGAACAAATGGCGACTAAATTGACTTTGTTTGTTTGGAGCTGGAACCACTTCCTGTGGGTGATGTCACACTCGCTCGGTCACTAATCTGACCTGAAAGTCATTTCATCTTCTCACGCCCCACAGCGGCGGCGTGAGCCTCCATCGGGGTTAGTTGGGTGTGTTCAGAAGTATTTGGCGATGCTGCTGCCGTTTCCATGGAAACGGTGAAACATTTTAAATGTATTCTCTTTATTTTCCCCATCCAGCAGCTCAGCAATGAAATGTTAGTGTAACCTTTGGACACAGGAAGGGTACGCTTGTATAAACCCTTCTTGTCTTTAAACTTTTTTTAAACTGGCTAGAGCTGACAGAATCCCTCCTGTCAGCCTTAAACCAATTGTTGTCTCCTGGTAATGTAAGGAACACGTGGACAGAAACCTTCTCTCCTCCAATTGGCTGTATAACATCCTAATTGTTTGCATGTTTGTTCCGGGTCTCTGGATTCCAGCTGGTCGTACCTCAACCCAGTCAAAGATCTGCTCGTCACTGGCCATGTCTTCCAGGAGGAGTTTCTCCAGCTGCTGGCTCAGCTCTTCAGGAGACAGCATCCTTCTGGACAGAGCCGCCTCAGAGCCGGAGCTGTCCGTCTGAAGAAACTCCAGCTTCTGAAATGGAGGAGAAGACGGCAAACGCCGGCAGAGCGTGAAGACGAGAGCAGACGGAAGCAAGAGGCACTCCTGTCCACCTGCCTGCTGACCTGCTGCGAGATGAAAGCCTGGACGTCCTCTCCCTGTGGCAGAACGTCAGTCCAGCTGATGCCAGATTCTCTCCACAAAGAGCTGACAGTCCTATGGCTCTGTTGAAGCCAGAGGAACATCCTTTAGGTCACGTGTGTCAAAGTCAAGGCCATCCGGGTAATTCTACCCTCCAGATCATTTGATTTTAATGTCATTAATGGTCCAATGTTATCTTGCGCCTATTAATAACTTGTTTAATTTTGACAAAATATATTTTTATGGAGAGTAAAATATTGAAAGTTATTTCAGGTTTAAGTTGATTTATTGTGGAATAATATTCCTGAATTTTTATTATTCATAATTAGGTTAAAAAGTTACAGTTTGAAAGTTTTAAAAATTGGCATTCTTTTAGCTTTTTGGACTATTTCGGTATTTACTAAGAATTTTAAGGCTATTTTGAAGTTTAGCCAATATTTCAGCTACATGCTAGCTGTTTTGGCTAATTATTGCAGGCAATGCTATATTTCTAGTTCATTGTTATGTTAAAAGTTACAGTTTTAAAAATTTAGTTTTGATGTGTTCAACAAATATTTATCCTATCCGGCCCGTGACATAAGGTGTGTTTTCCCGTGCGATTGAGTTTGACACCTCTGGTTTAGACGGTCGTCGTTCAGGAACGCGAGGCGTTACACACGTTTATGTGACAGAAATAACAGCATTTACTCACACGTGATGCTACACGTTTGTCACATTCAAGGTACAAATTAAACTCAGTGCTTGGCACCTAAAGTAGTTTAGCACTTAGATGAAAACTGTGTTTTTAATGCTCAGTTTTCTGATGATGGAGGACGGAAAGAAAATTCAGCTCAGATTTCTTTATTCAAATTGTTTCTGAATTAGCAGCAGAAAAAAACAGTTTGAAAAAGATCATATTTGTGACGTAGAACAGGGGTTCTCAGTTCCTGGTCTGCAGACTGGTACCGGTCCTTGGACCACTGGGTACCGGGCTGCAGACAGAAAAAAAACGCCTACGGTAACTTAGATTACTTCCATTTGGCCTCTTTTCTGATTCTGAGGAAGTTTTACTTTGGAAAACAACTGGACTTTGATCACCACATCTGTCTGTACTGACATGTCATGTGACTCAAAGTGGTTTCTCGAGCCGCCAAGTTAAAAAGCGAAAAACTCTAACAAAACTAACGTGTTTGGAAAGTTTCTTTGTGGAGAAAAGAATCCAAAGAAGAGGAACGTGAAGCTGCTGTTTACAGACTAAACCAGGAGTTTTCCTCCACATACGGATTTATGGTGACAACTGTATATAAGCTGCTCTTCATAATGTAATAAACCAGGATTTAAGTAAAAGAAAATATGATGAATATATTTGCCCTGATTGATCATCAGCCTGGACTGAGTTCTCAATTGCTTCCTATGGGAAAAAAAACCTTTAATGTTTCCTTCATGAAATTTTTACAAATCAGAATCAACTTCTGCAAACAAACATGCTTGTTTCATTGAATCTTCATTAGAGATGGGTTAGTAAAATTGATTAATTGCTTTAAGCTTAATAGATCAATAATCGATTCATAAAAATATAAACTGATTTAGCACATAAAGCTAAAATCATCCAACATGATGCTAACGTTTAATGGAAATTCCCATAGAGCGGCTAATGCCAACGCTCAGCGACCTAAACATACATTGCTGACAAAATTAAATGGAATAAGGTGTACTGCTGTAGAGTGATCACCACCTAGTGGTCAAACAGAAACGTCCTCCAGGAGAAGCAGAACAATGTTTCCAATGTTAATGATCTGAACATTTTAGTTAGAACTTCTCCTTTAGAGAATCCATGTAACACTGGATGATATTAACAATCTCATTATTTCACTGATACATTTACAGGATGTGAACTGGATCAGATTAGTATTAATATGTTCAAAATATATAGCAGATTATTAATGTATTTCTAAACAAATTTGTATAAATATGTAAACTCTAAATTAAATTGAATTGAAGAATAGAAAAAAATGGAATAGAACCGATCCAGGCTCTTGTGAATTGAATCGTTTCTCAAAATTATAATCAATACCCAGCCCTAATCTTCATCATCTATAAACAATCTACCGACATTTTTTCAGATTTTTTTTAGTAAAAAAATTTCTTGCAGTTGCATTTAATTTGAAAAACAGATTTTTCAGAGAAACAAAGCTTAAAAATAAAGGAGATGTTTGGCTCGGTTTGGATCAGTCTGTGAAAATATTATTTGACATTCAACGGTCTGAAAAAGGTTGGGGACTGCTGACGTAGAAAATACGTTGGGTGGGGCCACAAGCTCACAAGCTGATCGAGTTGCAGACAAATAGATCCATGAACATCTTTGTTTTCCTCGTCTGAGCTGGAATCCAGATCCGAACTGTACGGCTGGATAGAAACGATATTGCTGCTATTTTTGTTACACTGGTAATGTTAGGTTGGGGGTGTGAGGGCTGTAAGCTAGTGGTAGAGTGTAAACAAAGAGCTCTTAGTAATGGGGAGCAGAGTGAGGTTGCTTTATGCCAACAGTCCTGCATACAACTTAGAGGGGAATTTCTAATGAACTCCTGCAAAAACTGTCCTAGAAAACAACACAGGTATTTACATTTCGTCTATAAACGGCATCATCATAATCAAGAGACCATTGTGAATGCTTTGTAAACAGACCAGAAGATGGTCGGAGTGGGACCTAAGAGGAAAAATGTCAGTAAAATCTCACAATGACTGTTTATATTCTGCCTGTTCAGCAGATCACATCAGGAGGTCACTCAGCTGAAGTTTTGTTCTGCTAGAAGTTTCTAACTGTGCAGACGGAGGGAAAACTCACCATTTGTTTGCATAGTATGTGCAGTATTTCTGAAATTAAGATCCCCGCTCTTCCAACAGGAAGCAATGGTTTGCTCAATTCACTGAAAGGACAGGGACCCGTTTTCAAAAAGCATGATAAAGGATCAGATGAAGCAGAAAAGGAGAATTCCTCCAGTACCTAAAGAGCTCTCTCATAGAGAAGCCCCCGTCCTTCAGCACAGGACACAGCATCTCGGCCAGATACAGCCAGATATGGGGAATGTCGATGGCCATGTCGTCTGCCAGCTCCAACGTGTCTGCAAACCTGAAAGATGAAGCAAAAGGATGAACATTTCCTTTGCAGAAGCCTAGCAGCTGTGAGGAGACGTCTGGGCCCGAGGGACCGGAACCACTGACCCTTTATAGAACTGAGCTTTGGGCAGGAGGCCCTGCTGCACCAGCTGGAAGAAGAGCTGGCCCATGTGGTCCCGCGTGATCTGGCTCCGCTCCAGAGTGGACTCCACACCGACCTGCACAAAGACGTGCAGCTGAGAGCCCAGGTCCAGCTCCTCCACGCACAGGATGGCCTCCTGCAGGAGATCCAGGAGAGCTATCAGGACTCAGTCTCAAGCATGTGTCAAAGTCAAGGCCCGGGGGCCGGATCCGGCCCTCCGGGTAACTCTATCCGGCGCTACAGATCATTTTATTTTATTGTTATTAATGGTCCGAAGTTATCTTGTACTCATTGCTAACTTGTATAATTTTGACAGAAAATCTTTTATAGAGAGTAAAATATTGAAAGTAATTTAAGGTTTAAGTTGATTTATTCTGGAATAATATTCCTGCCTTTTTATTATTCATCCATTCAATAATTGTAATTTCCCTAAAGTTACAATTTTAAAGTGTTAAAAATTGTCATTCTGATAGCTTTTTGGACTATTTTGGCATTTACTAAGATTTTTTAGGCCATTTTGGAGTTTAGCCAATATTTCAGCTACATGCTAGCTGTTTGGCTAATTTAGGCTCTTTTTTGGCTTTTAAGCGGTTTGGAATTTAGCTAAGATTTCAGCTTCATGCTAGCTGTTTTGTCAAATTTTGGCTTTCCTTTTAGTTTTTTAGGCAATTTTAAAGTTTAGCTAATTGTTTTATCTACATTCTAGCTGTTTTGGCTAACCTAAGTTTATTTTGTAGGCTAATTTTGCATTTGGCTAATATTTTAGCTGGCTATCAGCTTCAGCATTTTCAACTATTACCTTCAGTGTTTTTTTTTAGCAGGGGTGTAGGAAAAATATTACTTTGCCGATATATCGCGATATTTCGCTTGGTGATGCTTGCATCGATTTAAAATGTTGCCATGGCGATATTTATTTAATTATTTATGAGCTTCTTTCACAGTCATGCTTTTATTTTCCACTTCCAGCTCTGACCACTAGTTGGCAGCAGAGCACACTGAGCCTCTTTGAGCAGCTCTACACCACGACCAAAACAACAACAAGATCCTTCAAATGTTCAGTCAGCCTCGTGGTTTCGGTTGTTAAACCGAAGCCGTACCACGTTGCTGCCAGTGTCATATAAAAAGGTGGATTATGGAGCTTCGTGAGGCTCAGATAAGAGCAGCCAGTGGAGCTGCAGCAGCTCATGCACAGAGCCTCCATCAAAATGCTGTCGGCAAAGCGAGCTAAAGTTCTGGTGAACTTTACAGCTATAGATTCTAGTTCAGAGACCTGATGGATCAGAGTGATGTGTACTACGCTCTGAAAAAAGGGTAATGTCGTTGAGTTTAGCAGTGAAATATACATTTACTTCCTCTTTTGAGAAAACTTGAGCTGTAGTGCTGACTGTCATGTAAATAAAACATCTTAACCTCATTCATCCTGTCATTACACTGAAATGTTTCTGGAAAGAACTGGCTTTTATTTTCTTCTTCACTTTTGAAGCACTCGTTCAGGTTAATGAACCGTTTAAATGCTAGATTTAGCAATCCTGCTATAACACTTTTAGAAACTTATTCGTTAAAGCACATTCATTCTATTTTTTCTTTTACTGAAAAGTATGTTGTTGTGGAAATCAGACAATATTGACTGTTCCCTTAAAAACAAATATTTTGTAATTTATCAAAAGAAAAACAGCATGAATTTCTGGATAAAAGCAACTTTTATATGAAATACAGTTGCTGTGCTTAATGCTGTGATCATTAAACAATTTTTTTAACAATGAAATACATTAAAATTCAGGTAGATTCAATTCAAGTCATATTCTTAAAAAAAGTGAATAATTGCTTTGGTACAGTCTTGGTAATATTGCGATACATATCGTATTGTGAGACATGTATCGGGCTACGCATCGTATCACTAGACTCTTGCCAACACACATCTCCTAGTTTTTAGCTATCAGCTTAATCATCTTCAACTATCAGCACTAGCATCTTTAGCGGCCAAATCCAGCTTACGGCATTCACACTAGCATCATCACAGATAATACTATTTATCTAGTTCATAATTAAGTGAAAAAGTTACAGCTTTAAAGTTTTAAAAATGTAGTTTTAGGATGTTTATCCTGTTCATCCTGCGACCTAAGGTGTGTTTTTGGATTTTGGCCCCCTGTGCGATTGAGTTTGACAGTCCTGGTCTAAAGCATCTTCGAGCTGGAAGGGATTCAAGTCCACCAAGACTTGAGAAAACGGGTTAAAAAGCCAGACTGACTGATGAACATCAGAGATTGTTCTAAGTGGACACTGGAGGCCATGCGATGTTCAGGATGATTTTCTCCACACCGACAGTCTCAGCACCTTATAGTCGTTAATGTGCAGGAACTCCTCGATGATGGACTTGGACTTCCTCTCGATCTCTTCCACCGACAGAGAAGGCTTGTCTACAGCCGGAGCTGCAGGTTCGGGTTTCACTGGAGAAACAGAAGAACTTTAGATTATTTCCAAACCCGAACCAAACATGCCGCTGGCTGGTATGGAAACACAACCACCTGCTGCAGCGTAGTCACCAGCCTCTCGGACTCTGCTGCGCTCCAGCTCGCCTTTGTCCTCTGTGACGCTGGGTCTGCGAGGCTCCGCTCCCTCCCGCTCTCTTTGCGGGCCCTCTGGGCTTTGCGACTCCAGCAGTTCTTTTGAACTGCCTCCTCTGACGAACGGGCCGGGCCGCGTCGACTGCGAGGTTGCGACCACGGGCTTGTCTCGGACGGCGGAGCTGCGGTTGCTGAGGAAAGCAGAGCATGAGCGGGTTGTGATGAAGGTAAAAGCCGAGGGAGACGCCAAACAACCACGGAGAACTGACCCTCCCAGGGTTCGCCTGGAGTCAAAGTCCGGGTTCTGTGGAGGCGGGGTCGAGGCCTGAGGTGACGGCGTTGACTGCAGCGCGGAGTAACGGTTCAGACCAGCTGTCCGAGACAGTTCTGTTATGGGAGAGGACAAAGATAAATAAGACAGCTAGGACGATCTTCATCCATCTAGAACAAGGGTCAGCAACTTTTAACAGTTAAAGAGACGTTTGGACACGTTTTCTACTGATCAGAACCTAGAAGGAGCCAC
Source organism: Oryzias melastigma (assembly GCF_002922805.2). Taxonomy (NCBI): domain Eukaryota; kingdom Metazoa; phylum Chordata; class Actinopteri; order Beloniformes; family Adrianichthyidae; genus Oryzias; species Oryzias melastigma. Next base: position 8,176,918 of record NC_050516.1, on the reverse strand, counting down.
ATAGTCTCATTTTAGTTTCTCTCAATTTTTATTTGTGACTTTGTTTTTTTGAATGAATAAATATAAATTATCTCCATTTTTTTGGCACGAACAAGAGCAAAAATATAAAAAGAATGTAGCATCTCTCAAATGTGATTTTTTAATGTTTGACAGGAGCTCAAATAACTTATTTTCAAACTTTTTCCTAACTTTAAATAAATACTATTTTCTTTTCTTTTTTGGTTTTTCCTCTCTGTCCTCATCAGTCTTACTCTGCTGGGTTTTGTTATTTTTTTTTGGATCTTGGTAGTCTTAGTTTTCAGGCTTTGTTTATTTGTTTTCTTTAGGTAGTTTTGGTTAGGCAGACATTATCAGGAGCTGCTGACTCTGACAGTCGACATGTCTGGGTCAGCAGTCTCCATGACTTATTTTATGTTTGGCCAAGGAGCCACCATGGAGAGATAAAAGAGACACAAGTGGATCTGGAGCCAAAGGTTGCAGACCTCTGACCTAGAAGAACATCTTCTGTTTTAGAAGACGTCTGATCCTCAGTAGGGTTGAGCACCAGCTGAGTTTTATTCAGCTCTGGTGCTGAAGTGGTTCTTTGGTTTCGGTTCGTAATCAAGTAATAAAAAAATGCCAACATCTTCCCCAATAAACACATTTTCATTCCCAAGTCATCCCATATAGACGCATGGTTAAGACCTCCACACCACCTCTTGTGGTTGCCCCATCAGCGGTCTTATATGAGCCGCTCACCATCACAGGAAAGGCAGAAGGATTGGCTAGAACTTCAACAGAGTAGAAGTGATTGACGTATCCAAAGACAAATAGACCTTCAATGAAACTAAGCACTGAAATGAGGAACCGTTTGCAGCAGCTTCTTTCAGTTTCAGTAGAACCGCGTAAATCACAACAGTTCCTACTTGGAACCGAATTTCGGTGTGAAACCCTAACTCTTATTCGAACTGCCATTGACGTCTGGTTTCATCATCAGCCGGTAAATCCGGCTTTCTCTGGTTTGTTGTGCATCCCTGCAGAAGCTCCTCTTACTGAGGCGTCGACACAACTGTAACGAGTGTCCAGAGACGCCAATATTCACCTGTGTAGTCAAATATTATTGATGATAAAATAATGTTGAATTTTATGTAAAAAAAATAAAAAATAAATAAAAATCAAACCAACCAAATGCATTCTGTCACTGGAAGTGAGTAAATCATCAAAGTAAATTGTCGGTTTAAAGTGTCGGATCTCATTTTCAAAGTAAAAACATCAAGTGTGAAAAAAAATGAAAACATTAAACAGAAGTTCAGACTTAAGTTCTGACAAAACAAGATTGTTTCAAATTTAAACAACACCAATAACAAAAATGAAATAAATATTTAATTATTAACATCATGAAAATCTTGTGATCAATGGTGTAACTGTCTGCTCGCGAGGTGGAGAAGTCTTCCTGTCATGATCTACGGAACTGCAGTCGGCTAAACTGTGAGGATGGAAAACTATGCAGAACATTTTCAGGATTTGTTCTAAAATGATCCAAAACAGCAGAGATGTTTGCGTTTTTGCTTAACCAGGAAGTTCACCATAAAAACTTCTGAGTGTGACTGTGATGAAAGACATTTCTTTCTTTCTAAATCTTTGTGCTTTTATCTATTTGTCAATTCTGATTCTCCTGTTATAAATGAAGTTAATTTTCATATGTCTAGTCTGGTCTCCCCGCAGAGCTTCTCCGCGGTGAACGTGGAGGCAGAACGCGGCGTTAGCACCGTGAGGCCCTTGTAAACATCCACAGGGCAGAGAGGCTTGATCAGACCACCAGCCCTACCATCTACGGGCGTTTACAAGGGTCCGACCAGCTCTTGGGACAGAGCCCCTCGTCGGAGGTGCTGTCACGGGAGCTGCTGCAGATCAAAAGCGCTATATTTTTATTTTTAAAGGGATAAAGGTTCTTCAACACTTGTTTAGACTTTTTTTATATGAATTATCAGGCATATCAGTTTAAGAAAGTGGGAAAATGTCAAGTTTTACCAGATACTACTCTCAAAACTAGGATGACCCAGCATTCTAGTAGAACTTGAACGTATCACTCACGGATGAATCATTGAAACGTGTGCGTAAGGTGATTCGTGTGTAACTTTTTAAGATTTGTGTGTGTAACTAATTTCAAGCTGTTGTAATTTTAATTTGTGCATGTGTAAATTGCATTTTGTATTTTTTTAAAGGTTGTAATTTTTGTACTTCTGCACAAAATGTTTTATACGAGTCACAAATCAAGAATTACGCATGCATAAATCAGGGTGATACTTATTTCTCTCCATATAATTCTATATAGAACCACCTACACAACAAATCTGCATAGACCTGAGAGCACCTTCTCTGAAACAGAGCAGATCATTACTGACAGAAGAAACCAGATCAGCTCCTCAAAGCTCTTCCTCTACCAGTGACTCACCAGTGATGCTTTTGACACAAAGAGGAAGATTATGTGGAGAACATGGAGATCCGAGGATGAATCTGCTTATGCTGTAGTTTTTCTGCTTTTTTTTTTAAAGTTAATACATTTTCCCTGCAAAATGTCTTTTATTCTAAAGTATGTTTGAATCAATACACACATATTTGGGTTACTATGAGCGGGGAGGAGCAGAAGTTCATTTTGTGTTTCACAGTTCTTGTTATGCTAAATGACAGCACAGCAACATTATTTTCCTAGTGCACATGTCACAATAAAAGAGTTGGAATATGAGAATGTGAAGTTTATCAAAAAACATTTATCAACTGCTTTTCAAAAAAATATATATGAAAAAAAACATGGGAACTTTAGTTGCAACTTTTCACAAAAGCTGCTGCAACATGAGGCGTTTTAGGCCGCAACAATCATAAAAATCTGCCGCTAAATCTTGGAGTCTGACTAATTTAAGACCATCTGTAGAAAGGAAGTGAAGTCTGCCATTTCTAGTTCTACTCCTGCGATTCCATCGCCTCGATCCCCATTGAGTCAAATTTAAATGTTTTTCAGCAAAATGACTTCATGAGGATTTCCACTAACTGGTTTTAACCACTTCAGTAATCCCAGTTTTCAACAGTTTCTACACTTCACCATTTCCCGCTCTGACGAGAGTGAGGTAGCAGCTTAACGATTTCCCGCCAGTTCACAACCTAATGACCATGAAAACCAGGAAGTTTTTTGTGACAGGAAGTCAAAGAAAAAACTTTAATGCTTTCAAGGCCCTCTTAGGACCTTTTTAAAGGATCTGTGGCCGCTCCGTTTTCATTCCTCATTCTTGGATTGTTGCTTTAAGTGCGGCTGAAGTTTTCCCGCCTGTCAGCTCTGGCTGCTCGTCATAACTCTGCTGAGCCCTCTTACCCGAGTCGCTGGCTTTGGCTCCTCCACTGCTGCCCTTCACCCACGTTACTTGAGCTCGAGGGCCGAGCTGGATCTTCTCATCCATCTGAGGCTGGATGAAAAAACACAAAACAAAGACTAGATCTGAGTTCTAGGAGAAAAACTGTAGAAGCAAACAAATGACTCGCTGATTCATGAGTGAAAAGTGCAGAAACAGATTTCCACGCAGGAGTAAACCCATCTGGTCTGATTGTTTCTGTGATGCTTCCAGACTATCAGAGGAACTGAAACCGTCTCGGTTGATGGTTATCTTCTACAGCTGAGGACGAGGAGCAGGTGGGAGCATTCATCACAGGTGAGGTGTGTTCAGACACCTCCTCTCTGTGGGAACCCTTCGTGCGGTTCAGTCCAACCCATCGTGACACAGACTCACAGACAGTGAGGGAGTGTGGACAGTGAGGAGTCGCTCAGCTGCACGGCGCTGCTGGTTCACGCCTCACCTTGGAGATCTTTGGGATCTTGTTTGGGTCGATGGTTCTGCTGTTCTTGGTCATCGGCACCGTGTTCCAGGTATCATCTCTCTGAGCTCGCTGCTCTCTTGGATCTACAATGTAAATGAAACCAGTTTTTAACATCTGTTCTGCGCTTTTCAAAGTAAAAGCTGACCGGAAGTTCAGGAAGGACTTCCTGCCTCTGGGTCGGCGGCTTTTCCGCTGCGTCCCGTGACTAAAGCCCTAAAGAGGATTGGAGGCGGGGCTGACCTGGCCGTCTCTTGCTGTCCTTGGACAGCAGCTGCTGGTGGACCTTTCTCTGCTCTTCCTGCTCTTCAATCTTAGCCTCTTTGTGGATCTGCTCGATGGTTTTTGGGCCCTGGTCAGCTCTGCGGGACACCCAGTTGTGCTACGAGGAACAGAGGATTTTCTGATGTGAACAAGTTCAACAACATGACAATAAATACAGTTTTTATGAAGCTGAAAGCATGTTTTTGAAACAAGTCTTTTCAGAGTTAAAGGTCAGCAGGTTTTTCATCCTCATCGTTTCACAAAAAGACTTTTCTGATGCCGGAAGCTTCAAAACGTTTTCCAGTGTTTCCTACTCAGACGATTGATCAGATCATCAAAGTTGCCGACCACTTCCCAAATGCCACATCTTTAAGGTCTGAGGTGTTAGGATGTTGATGAATCAGGAAAGTTCTGAAAACATCTAATATTTGTGCAGCAGAAAAGTTCTGCTGTTTTCCAAGAGACTTCTCCAACCTTTAGACCTCAAGTTCCAACTTTCAACATTTACCGTATTTTCCGGACTATAAGTTGCGCTTTTTTCATAGATTTTCCAAGGGTGCGACTTATACTCAAGAGCGACTTATATGTGATTTTGTTAGACATAAATAGGCTCATATATTTGTTATTTTCCCCACTTAAACCGGTTGCCTTTTGGCGGTTGTTTCCCAATAACAACCACTAGAGGGCACTGTAGGTTTTGTATCAGTAACTACTGCTGTCAGCTGACAGAAACGCAGAAGAAGAAGTTACGTTCAAAACAAACGTTCCTGATAATCTAATCATTCTCCTCATGGATGTTATGATGTTTTTCTCATTTGCATCAAGACATTATTATTATTGTTTTTATTTTTCTCTTCCTGGGCTAATGCGGGACAACAAGCCATCAAACTGGGTTATAAACAGACAGAAGAGCAGCTAAAACTGTCATTTAGATGCAGCTCCTGCAGGCTAGAAGGTAACGATCGCCGTAAGAAAAAGACAAAAAACTGCTGTCCTGAACCCAGAATGGAGAGATGATTATAGATGCTTTTGTGGAGTTCTTTAAAATAAATAACTTAACCTCTCAACATCATCCGTATCTTCTGTGTATTTTAAACGAGATAAACAGCCAGAGCCTCCATCATGTAGCGATGAGGCTAAAAACTTCAGACAGCTTCTCCAGTGGGAGTGTCTGGTTTATGAACACATTTTTGGACAAGAATTGAGCATTAAATTAGACGCACATCAAAAGATTCAGCGGACTCGAATTTGACGCATGAATCGCATTTCATTTCAAATGCAACGTTACGTCGGGCTTGTTGAATTTGTTCATAAATGTTGGACTATTCTCTTAAAAGTGCGACTTATACTCCGGAGCGACTTATATATGTTTTTTTCTTCTTCATTATGCATTTTTTGGCTACTGCGACTTATACTCCGGTGCGACTTATAGTCCGGAAAATACGGTAGTTTTATCTTATAACCTCATTTCTAATCCGCCTGACAAAAGTGATCTCCGACAGAAGATCAGCAGATCCAGCAGAAAGTCAGAAACTGGAGTTTTCATGGAAGATCCAGTGGGCTGAACATACGGAGGAGCCTCAGGGTGTGTGCAAGTTAAGGTTTCAAACACTCACCAATCTCAAGTCTATAACATCCTGTAACATAAACCGGATCCTCGAAGACGTCTTCCTCTCCTTAACGATCTTCTCCATCTGATTGAAATACTGATCCATGCGAGGCTGCAAACAAACGGAGGAGATGAAGAGTGAGCTCCTTCATTCATAACCAGCTTCAGTCTGAGGCAGCAGCTCCTGTTGAAGCTCTGAGCCCCAAAAAGGACAGAAAAATATTCATTTAAAGCAGAGCTGCCACAAACAATTATTTTAATAATTGACTAATCACTGATTATTTTTTCAGATCAGTCGACTAATCGGGTCATTCGCAAACTGGATGTAAAGCACACATCTTGACCATCATTAGCTTTAAACTAACTACAAATAAAGATAAAAAAGATAATAGTTTATTTAACTTTTAATCAGCTTCTGTCCATTAGTTTCAGGTATTAAAACAAGATTAAATAAAATGAGCTCAAACTATTTTCACTAAAGATAAAGTTTTGATCTCACTGACTCAAATAGAACTAGAAAAGTTGCACCACCTGCAATAATGCTGGTGTGAATGATTTTTACTGAAAGTATTTACATTAATTGCTGAAGGGATTTGCTGAAAATGCAAAAACTATTTGCAAAATGTTAAGTTTGCTGAAAGACTGGAAAATTGCACTAAAGAACTATAAAAAGCGCTGAAGTTGATCTATGTTTATGAAAAATTTGTGGTAAAATTGCTTAAAAATCTCCAATACATGCCAATTTAGCATAATATTGAATGTGTTGCTTAGCCCTTAACACATGAAGCAGTGATGCTTAAACACAAAATCTATAGTGTAACTCTTTAACTGTTAACACGATCTACGTAATAAGATTCTAAAGGAGAAAAGCTGTATTTTTTTCTTCCAGAATCTGCTGGAATTATGTTGCTCGTGTTACCGGTTGAAAAGTTACAGTAAATCAAAGAACAGAAACACTGGGACTCCAGGATTAAAGGGTTAAAAATGAGCTGAGCTCTAAATTAGCCCAAAAACCTCAGTACATGCCAAATTAGCACATCATGGCGTCCTGATTTAAAGATATTTATTGCTTTTTTTTAGGGTAAAACTACTTTTTCTGATAGTTTTTACTGAACGTTTTAGTCAATTTAAATAGAAATTTGACAAATAAATTGATATTTGATCAAATTGGGAATAAAATCCATAAAATAAAATCCATCGTGTGTGCAGGAAACTTAATGAGTAAAAGTACAGGCGTGTCTTTAACGGACTCAGAGAGAGAAGAACTTTGTTCTGTTTTGTACAAATAGAGTGAACTCGTGTTTTTAGCACATTAGACAGTTCTGATCTGACCTGATCAGTCAATTCTCAGTCTAATGGTCATTCTCTTCAAAACATTGTTCTGGAACAGAAAACAACTCGCATTACCATAACCTCTGGGAATCATGGGAAATCATGTCTTAGTAGCCAATGAGCTCTAAGCTCCGCCCCCACGCATAAATAGGATCCGCTCAGCAGCAAAAACTTAAAAACCGAATTGAAACTGAGAACTTAAAGCAAAGAGGTAGAAACAAAAAAAGAATTTAAAGTCCTCCAATGGCGATTTTTTTATTTTAAAAAATGTTTTAATTTTGATTATTAAGTTTTTAACCAAAATCCCAGAACCTAAATGTCTTAAAAAGGCATTATGTTGACCTGAAGCCTCTGTTTCCTAAACCTCCTCTGAGGGGGCGTGGCTTTTGGTTTCCTGACCTTATCAGGACGCTCCCTCTCTTGCTGGACCCTCAGTTTGACCTTCCTCCAGGTCTCACCTTGGCCTTTTCAAAGTCCAGGTCCTTGCCGATGGTGGTCAGCAGCCTGCAGAGGCATTCCAGGGACTCCTCGTCGTGGTTCTTCAGCAGCTTGACCACACAGTCGTGCATGATGGCCTCCGTCAGCATCTTGAGCTTGAAAAGCTCGCCGATGAACTTGATGTTGCCGATGGACCGCCGGCGGGCTTTGTCCTTGGCCTCTTCCAGCTCCTCTTGAAGCCGCTCACGCTCCGTCGTCTGAAGGACAAAAACATTTGGGCTTTTCAAGACACTGCGTGAAACCAAGTCAATGGAGTCGGGGCGGTACACACCGATGCAGCAGAGTCCAGCTCTTTCTGCTTCCTCTCGAACACCACGTCGTCCACCTTGTCCTTCTCAAACTCCTTCTGGCAGCGATTTAGCAGCAGCTTGCGGAAGTTCACTGTGGAGTTGGGCTTGTCTGTCATCTGCACTTTCAGCTGGAAGAGAACGTGAACAGAGAGAGAGCAGATGGTGAGCGATGGGCGAGAGACCAGCTCTGAGGTTGCAGCGCCGGCGCTCACCGTAGCGAGGCAGCGGCACATGTTTCCATACGCCACGGAAAAGCTGGGCTCGTCGATGGCCTTCTCAAAGACCAGGTCGATGACGCCTTTCAGCCGCTCCTCCGTGTCGATGGTCAGATCCGTCACCTGCTTCATCAGCTGGTTGAACTTCTGTGGCGTCAGCTTGTTCAGGATGCTCCGAACTTTCCGGAAGAGCTCCTGCCAGCAAAAAAGAGAAGCAGAGAGGTGAGGAGGAGGGCAGGAATCTTTACCATTTGATTTCAAAACAATCATTAAAACATCCTGACACGAATATTTGAAAATGCATCCACTAAATCAGGGTGTCAAACTCAATCACACAAGGGGCCAAAATCCAAAACACACCTTAGGTCACGGGCCGAACAGGATAAACATTTAGTGAACACTCTAAAAAAGACATTCTTAAAACATTAAAACTGTAAATTTTAACATAATTATGAACTAGATATATAGCATTACCTACAATAATGCTAGTGTGAATGCTGGAAGATGAATTTGGATGCTGAAGATGCTGATGATGGCTAAGTTGATAGCTGAAACACTCAAGCTGATATCAAGCTAAAATATTAGCTAAGTGCCAAAATAGCCTAAGAAACTAAAATAAAAAGCCTAAATTAGCTAGCACGTAGCTGAAATATTAGCTAATTTCCAAAATGGACTAAAAAGTCTTAGCAAATGCCAAATTAGCCCAAAAAGCTATAGCAAAACTGTGATATTTTTAAAACTTTAAAACAGTAACTTAACATAATTATGAATAATAATAAGGCAGGAATATTATTCCAGAATAAATCAACTTAAACCTTAAATAGCTTAATATTTTTCTCTCCATAAAAATATATATATTTTAAATTATACAAGTTAGAAATGAGCACAAGATAACATCAAAACATTGATAACAATAAAATAAAATGATCTGGAGGGCCGGATAGAATTACCCCGAGGGCCGGATCCGGCCCTCGGGCCTCGACTTTGACACATGTGGACTAAAGTAAAGAGAAGGTCAATATATTTGTTTAATTGGATTTAGAAACATCAAAAATGTGAAAGGATAATGCTCCACAAAAGCTTTGTTATGAGAAATGAATGAACTTTGTTCCTTTCACGAAGTCCATCCATTTCATTTTCCCTTTGCGGAGCATTATCCTTTCACAGATGATGAAGCTAGCAGGTGAGGTTTGTTTCAAAGAAAAGAATTATCCATCAATAACTCTGATGAATAAATGGGGATCAACAAACTTTTTTTTATTAACTATCAAATAATAAAATGATGTTTAAACCTATGATCCATGTGTCTGTTGTTCCGGTCACCGACTGGCATTTAGGTTGGTGCAAAAACAGAGAACATTCAGGCTTTGTGACCAGAACTTCTTTTTTAGGACTTTCACTTTTCAATGGACAACCAATCAGAATAGAGTATTCACCCGGACCGTGGTTTAACCACGGAATGAGTAATGGACGAGTTTTCCAGAAAAAAACATTATTTATTATTATTTATTTAAATATTACTGATGTGCAATAATGACTTTTTACAACCGATACCAGATGTTTATTTTTATTCTTGATTTTATAAAATTCATAAAACGATTCAGAATCGTTTATGGATCATAATTGATGACTAATAATCGACCCACCCGACACAGGAAAATACCCCCCATAGACAGCTGCTGTTTGAGTGCTCCCCACTCGCCTGTGTTTTCTGAGCATCCAGGTCCTCGGGGGGGCTCTCCCGCTTCATTCCGGGTTTCCAGGCGTTTTCCGCCTTTTTCAGCTGAACGTCGTCATTGACCGTCACGTTCATGATGATCTTCCTGGGTGGGGGCCGCCGTGTCCCCATGCTCATGAGCTGTGAGAGAATGAGAGGCGTTGAAAACAAACCCGGGTCAGGACGTTCTGATGGGTCCCGCTTTGGACTCACCGCCGCTCCTCTTCCTCCACTCATCGGCCTCCCAAAGTCAGCGAACGCCGGCGTGAAGTCAGGTCCTCTGGAAATCATCCTGGAATCCACGGCCCGGGACGGCATCTTGTTCTGGTTCATCTGTGCGGCACACACACGCACATCAGCACAATGACCAGCAGGGGGGGCAGTGATGGAGAGAAAGGAACAAGAGGCTCATGTCTGTTTCTGAACGTCTGACCCAGCAGCCTCTAAAGTCTAGCTGCAGCAAAAAAAAAAAAACATCCTGAGGTTCTGGTTTCTGATGGTCCTCTAGACCCGCAGAACCAGCGGCAGAACCAGCAATGAGGAAGAAGATCCAGCTGTTCTCCTCTTCTCCCACAGACTCTCTCCTCCACAGGAAACAAACTTCTCACCGACCGCCGCTTCACCGCCGGCCCCCTCCTTCTGAGGAGGTGGGGGAGGGGCGCGCCCTCCCAACGCTGCCAAAGGGTGACTTAACAACAATGAGATTTTAATCAAAACAACGTTTCAGAAAGCCTCTGGCTCCACCCAAACCGCTGGTTCTGACGGACAAACCAGATCACTTTGATCCGGGAATTCAACAGGATCCAGGATCACAAGATGTTCTGGTTCTGAACGGCAGCAGACTGATCACTTTATGAGTAATGACGGAGAACCATGCATGCATCATAAATACCTAATCATCTGTTAATACTAGTTATTTTAAAACCTCACAAACAATAGTACAAGCTCTGAAGTTTCACAAAATCTTTTACATTTCTTTGTATTCTGTAATTTGTTTTTGTAAATCATGCAAATGACAAACTAAACCAGTAAACCTAAACATTATTGTTAAAAGAACAAAGTTTAACAAAAACAAAATGTTTATTGCAGTCAGACTCAGTTATTTCCTGAAGTTCTTCTTTGGACCCCTCCCCCTCATGAAAAGTGGGTGGAGCCTGCTGGCCCTCGCATACGGAACCCCAGAATGCTCTACCTTGTTTTATTTTCACCCCGTTTTCATGCAATAGCACAATAGCATCTACAATTACCTTATCACGAGAAGACTTGTGATAACAGATGTTCTCATCACCAGAAAACGGGGGAAAAAAAAAAAAAAAGAAAAGCCGGCCGTTCGTAGCCTCTGTACTAGGGCTGGGATAATAAAATCGATAAATCGAGTTGAATCGATTTCAGCTTAATAAACCAATAATCAATTCATAAAAAATATGAATCGATTTAGCACACAAAGCTAAAGTCCGCTATCTTGATGCTAGCGTTTAATGGAAATTTCCATAGGACGGCTAATGCTAATGCTTGACCTAAACATACATTGTAACTAAATGAACATCTTTATAAACCCACAGACATGAATTTTACAAACTCTTAAGGAAATAGTTTTTAAAGTAACCACTTGTGGTCTAAAACATTGTTTTTCCCCTCATACTTTCTTCTTCTGGAATAAGGTGTAATGCTATAGTGTGATCACCACCTAGTGGTCAAACTGAAACGTCCTCCAGGAGAAGCAGAACAATGTTTCCAATGTTAATGATCTGAACATTTTAGTTAGAACTTCTCCTTTAGAGAATCCATGTAACACTGTATGATATTAACAATCTCATTATTTCACTGATACATTTACAGTATGTGAACTGGATCAGATTAATATAAACACATTCAAATCATACAGTAGATTTTTAATGTAATTCTAACAACTGTGTCTAAATGTGTAAACTCAAGATTGAATTGATTTGAAGAATCGAAAGAATCAGAAAAAATCTGATGATTCAGGTTCTTGTTGAGAAGCAACAACAATGGAGGTCATCCAGGAGCTGGTCTTTTTCTTGCTTTAATTTTTGTACATCGTGTATAACAGGAATTTAATGTTGTTTGAAAGAAGATTACAGCAGCGAAGAAGAACACCGCTGTAAGAAGAAATCCGAACACTAGCTTAGCACTATACTGGTGCTTTCTTACATTGTCATCACTTTCTGCCAATCAGCAGGTGGCTACAGCAACTCCGCCCCCACCGTCCAGTCCTATTTTTCTTTGGACCTACAACGAATGGGGGCCCTCAAGAGGTATGCGTCGGAACTGTTTAATGGGTCCATTTAACAATGGAAATGCTCAGAATAGTGGACCAAACCGGACAGTACCAGACAGTACTGTACCGTACGGCTTAGTGGAAACAAGGCTCAACATTCCTGCACTGGCATGTTCTAAATGACTGGATATGGGACTTTGATATCTGGAAATTTTCAAGGCCTGGAGTATCTGATTCAGAATTACAGCAAAAGTCGACTACTGATAGTTTGTGGATTTTTGTCAAATTGCAAATTATTTTAGAATGATTTTTTATTTTATTTTAAGGCTTTCTCTGCCTGACGGGTTTCTAGCTCTGAGGCTCGGTCCAGCTCACCTTGTCCAGCACGACGTCGCTGATCGGGGGGAGTCCTTCAGGCTTCTGGATGCATGCCGGCATGAACTGGAAGCCCAACAGGAACTCTCTGTTGTACTGACGCTTCCCGCCAGCCTCAGCCAGATCTGGACCGCCAGGAAGGTTCCAAGAAAAGAAAGTTCATAATTCGGTTTAAACAGACGTGGGATGGGGGGGTGGGGGGGGTTCATTCTGATCTGGAAACTTTAGGAAGATCTCACCCTCCATGTCCTGTCCCGGCCCCACAGAGTTCTCCTTGTCTCCGGAGGTGACGCCGCTGTCGCTGCTCTCCGTCTCAGAGATGTGGCCCGCTCCGTTCCTCATGGGCTCCAGCTCCGTCTCGCCGTTTTCCTCCGGTGCAGCTGGGGGGGTGAAGGCTGAGGGCAGGGGGCTGCAGCTCAGAGGAGAGGCGTGGTCTCCAGCAGGCTGATCCACAGCCCTGGGCTCGTCCTGCAGAGGTCAGAGTGGTTGGTGAAGCTCTGATCAGATGATAACTGCTGCGGACGCTGCTGCACAGCTCCATGAAGGTGTGGTTCATCTGAACAGCACCGAAGCAGCTTTTTGGATTAGTGAGGAGACAAGATCATGGATCAGAGAGCAGGGTCAGATTTCCAAAGATTTCCCTGCAGTCATTCAGTAGTTTAAAAACCCACTTCATTTAACTACAACTTGTTGGTGCGAAGTGGAATGAGTTCTGAAGCTGATCCAGCAGGATGACTGGATGCAAATGCAGCAAAAAGCCTCATTTATGTGACCGTAAATGATCAGTTTAAACTGAGTCACAAAGCAAAGGTCGGTCCAAACGCCACTACAAGTTTCTCACAGATCAGAGAAACAAGCTTCCGCCCCAGGATGATGGACTTCCTCCGAGCGCCGGTCAAACCTCTACACCAACGGCAGCCGTTAAGAGGTTCTGGACGCAACGCACAGCGTTTTGGCTTCATGTAAAACCAGGAGGACCCCCCTCTGCTGGCCTGGAGATGTCCTGGTGACCCAAAGCCAAATAAGTGACAGAGAACGAATATTTTCCTATCTGCAGCTCAGGCAGCTGAGCTGCTGTTTGCTAGGAGAGTGGATGGTTCAAATCCAGACATAAGAAGATTATCCGGAGCCCCACGTCCTTCCTAACTTTTGGAAAAGTCTTCACACAAACCTACACGGTTCGTTATTATGACACATCAACAAACAGGAATGAAACCATAAGGAACTCCCGGTCTGTCCTAATCCATAATCCGATTTATTCCAAAGAACTGCGTTTAGATCAGGGGTGTCAAACTCCCTCACACATTGGGCCAAAATCCAAAACACTCCTTAGGTTACCGGTCTAACGGAGGACAGAAGCTGCACAATTCATCAAAAGTTTAATAAACTAACATCTTCTTCTTCTTCTTTTCCTTTCGGCTTTTCCCTTCAGGGGTCGCCACAGCGAATCAGTTTCCTAATAAACTAACATCTTAATTATCTTTATTTGTAGTTAGTTTAAAGTTAATGATGGTTAAGATGTGCTTTACATCCACTTTACACATGACCTGATTAGTCGACTATTAAAATAATCGTCTGTGCCAGCACTACTGAACATAAGAGAGAAAAGTGTAAAGATGTTCATGCCTGTCAGTTTTACAGCCTTGAAAGTTTGATATTCGAGAACGTACCTCTTGTGAGGAACAGGGATGACTGTGTTTCAGAAAAAGGTGAATAAATGCTCCAAAGGTTGATTTTTTTGAGGAGACCCTTCTGTTAATCCAATAATACATTATTTAAAAAGGCTTTGATTATCCTAACATTTAATACAAGTTTTAAAAAGGACTGAGGATCTTAGTCCTGAACAGAAGAAAAACAAAGTGAAGTGGGTCAGAACCAGCGCCACATATGGAAGACATTTCAGTCTGAACTGTTGTCCACTGCCGTTCCCTGTTCTGACCCCCCCACTTTAGAGACATGAAGCAACAAACGTCTCCAGGATTTCTACCAGATTTTTACGGTACACGGGAAACAGAAGTGATCTAATCTGTACGAGATTTTTCTGCTCATCTGAGACCAGAAAACGAGCAGCTGGGAGCTCCTCCTCTCTGACCTCGTCCTCCTTCTGCGCTCCTTCTCCAGCAGAGATCCCGTCATTTGGTTTTCTCCAGGTCTTTGGTATCACAGAGGAACTTTGATTGACTGTGGAGGGAATGAGACTGAGTGAGGACAGAGGTTCACCTTAAGTGACAGTCAGAGATCCTCTGCTGGATGTTACCTGTGGTGGGACTCTTCCTGCTGAAGGATGGCGGTTCCGTTTTGCTGCTGCTAGGCTCCGCCTCTCCTCTGACGGAGGTTTTAGCGTTGACGGTCTCGCTCAGCTCCTCGGCCTCAGCGGGGGCCTGGACCAGAGGTGGGAGGCCGGGTGGGAGTGTGACGGGCAGAGCTGGGATGGGACTCGGGGTCAGCGTGACCGGGACCACAGCCACGGGCGCCAGAGGGGAGAGCGCGGCGGCAATCGGCACTTCCGGCCTCATGTCAGGAGGCAAGCTGTCCGTCGGGGAGGCGTCTCTGTAAGCGGGGGTCTGGGGTTGGAGGCCGGGCGGAGGCAGGACAGCGACTTCAGGAGATGCGGCGTCCAGCTCGTTTCCAGAGTCTGCCAGGCCGTTCAAAGCGGCGGGGGCGACTGGCAGAGGAACAGCGGCAGCCGGGGGGCGGTCTGCAGCCGCCGCCTCTGTGCTCAGTGTCTGAGGGGGGGTCAGAGACGTTTTGCTGTTCCCGAGAGAGGACGAGGGAGAGGAAGCTGGAGCCGGAGACTCTGAGGGACCCTCAACGCTGTTCGCCACAGAGAGCGGGAGGGGGGCCGGGGCGGCCTGGTGGGGGAGGGAAGGAAGCTCTGGCTGGTCCGGACTGGAGGGCTTGGATGCCGGGGTGCCGGCCTGCAGTCTCTCCACAGGAGACTCAGGCTGCACGAGTCCAGGAGAGGAAGACTTGGGGATAACTGGCTCCAGTTTTGGCATTTCATCTGTCAGGAGGAAGAGCGGGACGAACAGGGTCAAAGAAGGTCATTCAGGTCAATGAAATCAATACTAGAAATAGAAATAGTTTATGATTAAATGATTCTAAAGCAGAAGTGTCAAACTCAATCACACAAGGAGCCAAAATCCAAAACACACTTCAGGTCACGGGCCGAACAGGATCAACATTTATTGAACACACTAAAACTACATTTTTAAAAATGTAACTTTTTAACATAATTATGAACTAGATATATAGCATTACCTGTGATAATGTTAGTGTGAATGCTGTAAGCTGAAACTGGCAGCTGAAGATGCTAGTGCTGATAGTTGAAAATGCTGAAGCTGATAGCTGAAATTACTGAAGCTGATAGACAGATAAAATATTAGCTAAATGCCAAATTAGTCTAAAAAACTGAGAAACAAAACTTAGCCAAAACAGCTAGCATGTAGCTGAAATATTAGCCCCCGGGCCTCGACTTTGACACGTGATTTAGAATAATATAAAATATTGCATGTGAACTCAGATTTGACGTTGACAAACGTTTTTTCCTTCAGACAAAATATTTTATTTCTCATCTTTAAATATGAAATTCACAGTAATTTGGATAAAAATGTATTTAAATTTATTTGTGTTCAATCTGAAGAAATTAAAAATAAAATGTCATTTAACAGGTCATTTGTATTTGATGTTATCATAATGGTCCAGAGAATGGACAAACTGGATTACAGAGACAGAAGTACCGCTGAAAGCGCCGTCATTCAGCTCCTACAGTCGAGGGTGAAGCTCACCATACCGGGAGAGTCTCTGAATGGTCTCATGAACCCAGACATGGAGACAGGATTACTCATGCTTTTGAAGAACTCTTCAGAATAAATAAACCTAATCTCTGAACGTCATCCGTGTCTTCCATGATGGAGTGGTGAAACTAAAAACTCTTAAAGGTAGCTCCTCCACGCGTACAGCAGTGAATTTATCAACTCACGCAGCTCATGCATGCTTGCCGCCTGAGTTGCGTTTGGTGTGAACACAGCAAGATAACATTCAAAGCAAACCTGGCCATGATTTGATGTCTGAAAGGCCAGTGGTCACTGGCGGCGGCGCTGCCATCTGCTGGGGCTCCAGCGTGAATCCTCCAGGGTGGGGCTGCTGCTGCTGGAGAGCTGGAGGCTGCTGCTGCTCCGGAGTATGGCTGCTGCTCGGCTGCTGAAATTCACAGCAGAAATAGTGAGGACGGTTTGGAGACGTGAGAGGGACAGGTGTGGAACAGAAAGCATTCTCGATGCAGATCAAAACCCTGCAGGAACCAGCAGGTACGGTTAAGAAGATAGAACAGGAAACCAGGAGGAGACAGAGGGAGAGGATGGATCCAAAAAGGAGAGGAACGGAGAGAAGACTGCTTGCTAAAGACAAGAGGACGATGCCATAATCATACAGAAATCTGGTTCTACCAGGGATTATGCAGCATTTGGGTTCTTTTGGCCAGGCAGTCAAACCCAGCCTTAGAAACTTGGGAGTTATTTTTGACAAAGACATGTCACTGGAGCAGCACTCCAAACAGCTGGTGAAGAACTATTTCTTCCAGCTGAGAAACATTTCTAAACTCAGGAAAATGGTGTCATATAAGGATCTAGAAGTTCTTATACATGCTTTTGTGTATACGCGGCTAGACTACTGCAACAGTCTGTTTTCCTGTTTGAGTAAGAAGGAGCTGTCTCGTCTGCAGTTAATTCAAAACTCTGCTGCGAGGATCTTGACCCGCACTAAGAGAAGAGCTCACATCTCTCCCATCCTCAAAGCTCTTCATTGGCTCCCAGTTGCATACCGAATCCAATTCAAAATTTTAGTGCTGACTTTTAGAGCCCTCCATGGCCAAGCTCCTGTATATGTCTGTGATTTGATCACTCCCTACAGACCGTCTCGTGCGCTCAGGTCTGTAGATCAGAACCTGTTGATGGTCCCTCGCACATGCTTTCGGACCAGAGGAGACAGATCTTTCCAGGCTGTTGCTCCTAGACTCTGGAATGAGCTCCCTCTCTCCCTCCGTTCCCTGGACTCTGTTCACTCTTTTAAAAGCCAACTTAAAACCTTTTATTTTGCTCAGCATTTTAACTGAGTCTGTTTTTAATTGGGCTTGAAATGATTGTTTTATGTGGTACTTGCTGTCTGTCTTTTATGTTTCTTAGCTTGTGAGGCTTTTGTCTTTTATGTTTTTAATCAGGAAAGCTTTGTCTTTTATGTTTTATTATCTTTTGAAGTATTTGTTTTTATGCTTTTAACTTGTGAAGCACCTTGTGACTTTTGTCTGTGAAAGGTGCTATATAAACAAAACTTACTTACTTACTTACTCCTCAGGTGCCTTTAATTTCACTTGTTTGGTACTAAAAGTGGATTCTGTGGATGCAGTAAAGTTTACAGACACAAATGCAGTCTGATGGAAAACCCCAGAACCTCCGATCCTAAACTGCTATGAACGATCTGACATCTGTGATCAATGAGGTCCTTCAGCACCTGATCCTGAAGTTTAGCTTAAACATTCCCAAAATGCAACACTGCCTTTTCTACGGTGTGTCTGCATCAGCAGGGAAGAGACTAGGGGTGTGTATTGGCAAGAGTCTGGCAATACAATACGCATCCTGCGGAACCGGACGCAAACTGGGCCTGGATGTAAACCGGTACCGGTGAGCTCCGCGTCCTGGTACTAGACCGGTTCCAGTTTGCGGCCCGGAGGTTGGGGACCCGTGACTTGATGGGAACAGCCAGCATTTCAAAAAATGACAACTTGGGGACACCCAAAACGTCAAAAAGTGATGCAGAAGGGTTTTTAACCAAACGTCAGCAACCCCGGAATGAGGACGTGTTGTTACGGAAGCAAGAGAGCGCAGACCGGGACAGAGAGAGATCCAGAGCATTTCATCAACCGGCTGATCCGTCACTAAAAACACGGCAAACGTCCAAATGAAGCACTGCCTGCTGTCAGCTTGAGAGTCCATTTTTTTTCTTCCATAAGAGTGACCGCGGCTTCTGTCTTGTGTTATGCAGCCAAAATCGACACAGCTGATCTCTTTCCAGCCGGAGTAAGGTTCCACCTCCAATTCTTTTACTGGAACGTTGCTCTGCCTTTAACCCCTGTATGCATTTCATGTACTAACTAGCACATGTCTTATAAAAACAAAAACAGCGAGGCTGACGAACATTTAACACAAGCTGCTTCTGGTGAGATCTGCTCGTTGTTTTGGTGAAGTGTAGAGCTGCTCATAGAGGCTCAGTGTGCTGCAAGCTAGAGGTGGGAGGTTTAGGTGGAAAACAAAAGTAAGACACTGAACTGCGTTTGCTCATAAATAATTAATAAAATATTGTCTCGTCAGTATTTTAAATCAACACAAGTATCGCTAAACTAAACATCGCAATATATTGCCCTCAAATCGATTTTCCCCCACACATCTAGAAGAAACATTTCAGGTCGACATGCCGGCCCTGCAGCAGGTGAGAGTTACCTGTGGAGGGGTGGGAGTAGAGGAGGGGGGGCCCACAGGCGGCGTGGAGTTCCTGCTTCCTGACACCCCCGCCATGATCTCCTCAGTGATGTCCCGGCCACCCTGGTTTGGGTCACGGATACGGATCTGGGAGGACAATGGCACCCAAATAAGCAGATAAGTATTCCAGGTTCAGGAAAAGCTCATCCTGTTTTTACAGCGGGAAAACTCAAATGTACAAAATTGCAGAGAAGTCAAAGCAGTCAGCGAAGGCCTGCTCTGAACTGGTCAGTGGAGAGGAAGATCGGCCTGCAGAGCCTCACTTCTGACTAACTACTCAGATACTCACTGGTTTCTTCTCACGCTTGACCGGATGAGGTTGCTGCTGTTGTGTAGGCACTATGATGGGGGCTGAGGGGGGGTACAGCGTCTGTCCTGGGTAATAGGGGGGGCCGGCGGTGGGAATGGGGGCGGGAACGGAGGGGGAGACCGGAGGATGGTACCTGAGAGGATCTGAAGGAATTTAAAGCAAAAATAAGAGGTTAAAAATGGAGGCTGAAGATCCGGCAGAGTCAGACGGGTTTTGGACTCACGGTACGGAGCGGGATACTCCCCGGGTCCGGGACCAGGATAGAAGGTACCAGAGCCTGCGGGCTGCACTGAATACTGCTGGGGGGGTCCTACATAAGGTGTACTGTGGCGATACTAGAAGCAAAAAGACGAGAGAAGACAGAATGATGATGGGACTCTGTTATAAGATCCTGATGATTTTCTGCTCAATCGTCAAGAAAAACTGAAAATCTGACGTTTAGAAATCTCAAATGTGTTGGTGTTTATTCCACGATTTCAGGTAAATGTCTTGCAAAGTTCAACATTTCTAACAATTTGAAACATCAGAATTTGGAGGTTTTGTTACTGTGGTGGAAATTTGATTAATGAATCCAGATCAATGATTCACAAATCAAATTCTCACTACCTAATAATACATTTAGTTTGAATGGATGCTATGTTTGTATTTTCACTGGATGTATGAAAAAATAAATAATGTGTTTGATCAGCATCATTTATAACTTTATTTGAAAAAGGAGATCAGAATCAACAAAACATTACAGATAAAAACTCAAAGATTTAGAAAGAAAAAAATGATATTAATAACTTTTTCTGTCAACTTCCTGCTTAACTTCAGCTGTAAACAAAAACAAACATCTGTGCTGTATTGGACCATTTTAGAGCAAATCCTGAAAATGTCCTTTACAGTTTGTCATCCTCAGAGTTCTGCTGACTACAGTTCCAGTAGATCATGACCAGAAGACAGTAAATGAAGACATCTCCATAGAAAAAGATCAACCAGAAAACACTTTGTCCTTTCATCTGAACAGTTTCCAACAGAAAACAGGTTTCACAGACTGACTGTTTTCATCTTTATTGGAAAAAACAAAAAAAAAGTCCCAAAACTTTAGAAGAACATTTTACAGACTCGTTCCGGTACGACTTCTCCACCACGCTGGCAGACAGTCACATGACGTCACATAACTGAGCGTGACATTTTTCATTTCACATTGATCACCCTTTTTAATCCAATTGTTTGACTTTATTTCTCAAAAGTACGTTTTTCAGAATGTATTTCAGTAAACTGAACATCAGTTTCTTACGGAAGCCGAAAATGGCCTGCCTTACATTTTTTATTTTTTTATCGTTTTCTCGTGATAACGAAATAATCAAGAACGGAGAATGAAGCGAGAGACAGAGACTTCACCTGATTGAAAACACTCCACAAAAGTTGTTTTTAGTCTATTTTTTATTTTATGCTCTATGCTCTTTAAACGTCTTAATTCAGTCTCATGCACCAGCCACTCCCTTAATTTCCCCCAAAACCCTGAACAAACATCGATAGACAGCTGCAGGGCGTGTCTGCTTGGTGAGTTCACTGAGATCCGGACATAAGCAGCAAAACAAAGAAGTTTGTCAGAGAGAACGTTAAATATCAGCAATGATCTATATATAATCAATTAATTAAATAGTGTCGAATTTTTTTCTGAAAAACTGCTTTGTTTCCCCGAGGTTGTATAAAAATGACAAAACCATAGTAGCAGATTGAGTTGGGCTGAGTGGCTGGGACTTATAGTAAGAGGGAACTTTGTTGCTAGGAAACTTAGAGATATTTACAAAATTCTAATGTCCAGAGTTCATTGAACACATCATGCGGAGATTCTTGTCTGCGCTGTGATCTGTGTGAAATAAGGGATGAGGGCTGGTGGATAAGACGGATTGAAGGCGTTTGAGGAGTGTAGACCCACTAATAAAATAATAAAAGAAAATAGACTAAAAACAACTTTTGTAGAGTGTCCTTCTGCTGTTTTTCTTGTTAACCACAAAATAAATAGACTTAAAGCTGAAGTTTTTGCTTCCCCGTGCAGAAAAGGGAGTGTGGGACTCTTCCTTCTTCATTATTAATTATCTCGTTATCACAAGGAAACAAACTTGATTTTCTCTAGACTGAATTAAGACGTTTAAAGAGCATAGATCCACTAATAAATAAAGAATAGGCTAAAAACAACTTTTGTGGAGTGTTTTCAATCAGGTGAAGTCTCTGTGTCTCTGAGAGATGGAGGGAGACCCTTCATTCTCCGTTCTTGATAATCTCGTTATCACGAGAAAACAAACCTTGTTTTCTCGTGATAACGAGATATTATTTCGTTATCACGAGAAAATTATTAACAAAAAAAAAAAAGTAAGGCAGGCCGTTTTCGGTTTCTTTTTAACTACAAAAAAACATTTGACAGTTTACTAACATTCAGAATAATAATAATAATGGATTACATTTATCTGCACTTTTCCAGGTGCTTAAAGTGCTTACAATGTATTTCCATTCTTCATCCACTCCTCATTCATTCTTGGTAATGGTGAACTACTGATGTAGCCACAGCTGCTCTGGGGCCGACTGACAGAGGTGTGGCTGCCGGTACGCGGCTACGGCTCCTCTGACCATCACCAGATCATTCATACGCATTCACACACCAGTGGAGCCACACTGGAGGCAGGGAGGGTTAAGTGCCTTGCCCAAGGACTCAACGATGGTTGGCTGGCAGGAGCGAGGATCGAACTTAAGATCAATTTTATATATAAAGGGTATATAGGTTCAAAGGTCACCTGTCAAAATGTGTTTGATGGAAAGTATATTCCTGATCTCTCTAATGAGGTCGGCATCTGAAACAAAGAACTATTTTTCACTAAAGATTAAGTTTTGGTCTCACTGAATGAAAAAAGTGGATTTTTGTGTGCTGAAGGTTCACAACTTTGTTCAACTGTACTACACTCTGACTCCATAGAATATGAAGTAACAACTAATCAACTATAAAAATTAGCTGTCGACTATTTTAATGGTCGACGGATCGTGGCAGCTCTAGTGTATATACTCAAAATCCATCATTGTTCTGTATTTTAAATTGATATTTACATAACCTGAGCTGTATTTTTACAAACGAATCAGCAATGTTGGCAATCACACATTTTTAAACAGTTTTTTTCCTGGAACGGATGGTGAATATCTGAGTGTTGGGATACTCGTTACAGCCCTGAAGTTCAGACATGGTGTTCAAAAGGCTTTTAGCAGCCAGGAAGAGCAGACACAGCAAGAAGACATTTTTCTAACTGCAGCTTGAGAACAGACAGAGAAGAATGAATAAATATGAAGGAAAAGAGAACTAAAGTCAGTCATGTGGCTTTGCTGACGCGGTGTCTAACTGCAGATTTTTGTGGATTTCTAAAGGTTCCTCTCAGACAGACAGAACCTCCTCACAAAGAGCAAATATTTACCTTTAACACACCACCCCCCATGCTGTGTACCTGTGGGATGTAGTACTGCGTCTGTGCAGAGTGGAAGGGCATGGGGGCCATGGTCATCACGATGGGCTGGTTGGTGGGGTAGACCGCCGCAGTGGGCGCCTGTGAGCCGGGCCGGATGGACGGCGAGTTGGTTGGGATGGTGGGTCTCGCCGTCTGCATCTGAGCCCTCTGAAAGAACTGGAGAGAACAAGCCAAACTGAATCAAACCTCCGGAAGCGTCCACGGCGTCGTGACAGATCAGAATAAAAGATGTCTGTCTGTGCCGACACGTTCCAGTGACTCCTGAGTTCTTAGAAAATGATTTGGTTGTTTAAAGGGCATCAGGAATGAAAGACGGAACGTTCAGGTGTGTCTGTTTACGGGAGAACATCTGTTTGATCAACTTGCTGCTCTACAGTTACAACTAGACAACATTAACGGCTCATCCACCTGTTAAAGCTCGACATCAAATGACAGGAAACATCAGTACAAGAGCAGAAGATTTAAATAATAAAAGCCCAAAAGAAGAAACCTAAACTCTATTATTTGTCTAGTATATTTCCAGCAGATTTAGATAAAGGATTTTCAGAACTTAAACAAAATGATTGACTTTTTGAGTAATAATTGTTGACCTGTCTGGAAAGTTTGACATCTTTCAAACTTTTCTAGTGATAATTTTCTTAAAGGTTGATTATTTCTTCCATTATGAATGAATGATGAATTTGTTTTTTTTTCTTGAGGCATCAAAGGGTTTTTTAATTATTCAGACATTAGTGAAAAAATGGTTTGTAAATATATTAATTCAATCAGTAATTAGGAAAAAGAGCTTAAAGTAATGACAGACTTTTGTTGTGGTTTCCTGAACAAATCTTTATAACTTTCAGATAAATTGTATTACATTTTATTCTGAGGATTTCTAGAATAATGTTGCTTCTTCTTCAACTTTTTCTTTCGGCTTTTCCCTTCAGGAATCCTCAGCATCCTTCTACCAATATATTCACTGTCTCTCCTCTGAACATGTCCAAACCATCTCAGTCTGGCCTCTCTGACTTTATCTCCAAAACCTCTAACATGTGCTGTCCCTCTGATGTATTCATTCCTGATCCTATCCATCCTGGTCACTCCCAAAGAGAACCTCAGCATCTTCATCTCTGCTACCTCCAGCTCTGCTTCCTGTCTTTTCTTCAGTCCCACTGTTTCTAGTCCAAACAACATGGCTAGTCTCACCACAGTCTTGTACACCTTTCCTTTAATTTGTGCTGAAACTCCTCTGTCACACATCACACCTCCACTGCCATCTCTCCTAGACACTTCCATACCTCCACAGGTATATCATCAGGACCAAGAGCCTTTCCACCTCTGTACTGTTGACCCTAAATACTTAAACTCCTCCACCTTCTTTATCTCTTCTCCCTGTAACCTCACTCTTCCACTCTGGTTCCTCTCATTCACACACATGTACTCTGTCTTACTGCGGCTAACCTTCATTCCTCTCCTTTCCAGGGCAAACCTCCACCTCTCTAACTCCACCTCCACCTGTTCCCTGCTCTCACTACAAATCACAATATCATCTGCAAACATCATAGTCCATGGTGATTCCTGTCTAACCTCATCCGTCAGTCTGTCCATCACCATTGCAAACAGGAAGGGGCTCAGAGCTGATCCCTGATGTAATCCCACCTCCACCTTGAACTCCTCTGTCACCCCTACAGCACACCTCACCACTGTCTTACAGCCCTCATACATGTCCTGCACTGCTCGGACATACTTCTCTGTCACTCCAGACTTCCTCATACAATACCATAGTTCCTCTCTGGGCACTCTGTCATAAGCTTTCTCCAGATCTACAAAGACACAGTGGAGCTCTCTCTGACCTTCTCTGTACTTCTCTATCAACATCCTCAAAGCAAATGTTGCATCTGTAGTGCTCTTTCTTGGCATGAAACCATACTGCTGCTCACAAATGTTCACTTCTGCTCTTAGTCTGGCTTCCACTACTCTTTCCCACACCTTCATTGTATGGCTCATCAGCTTTATTCCTCTGTAGTTACCACAACTCTGCACATCTCCCTTATTCTTAAAAATGGGCACCATCACACTTCTCCTCCATTCCTCAGGCATCTTCTCACCACCTAAGATCCTGTTGAACAACCCGGTCAAAAACTCCACTGCCATCTCTCCTAGACACTTCCATACCTCCACAGGTATATCATCAGGACCAAGAGCCTTTCCACTCTTCATCCTCTTCAAAGCCCCTCTCACTTCACCTTTACTAATCTTTCTTACTTCCTGCTCCACAACCGTCACCTCTTCTACTCTTTGTTCTCTCTCATTCTCTTCATTCATCAACTCTTCAAAGTATTCTTTCCATCTTTCCATTACACCACTGACACCTGTCACCACATTACCATTCCTATCCTTGATCACCCTAACCTGCTGCATGTCCTTCCCATCTCGATCTCTCTGCCTTGCTAGTCTGTACAGGTCAGTCTCTCCCTCCTTACTACCCAACCTAGCGTACAAGTCATCATAAGCTCTTTGTTTGGCCTTTGACACCTCTACTTTCACCTTACGCTGCATCTCCCTGTACTCCTGTCTACTCTCCTCAGTCCTCTCAGTGTCCCACTTCTTCTTAGCTAGTCTCTTACTCCGTATACACTCCTGCACCTCCTCATTCCACCACCAAGTCTCCTTATCAACTCTCTTTCCTGATGACACACCAAGTACACTCCTACCTGTCTCCCTGATCACATTAGCTGTAGTTATCCAGTCATCTGGGAGTACCTCCTGACCACCCAGAGCCTGTTTCAACTGTTTCTTAAAAGTCATGCAACAATCTTCTTTTTTCAGCTTCCACCAGTTTGTCCTCTTCTCTGCCTTTGCCCTCTCTTTCTTCATCTTCTTCACCACCAGAGTCATTCTACACACCACCATCCTGTGCTGTCTGGAAACACTCTCACCAACCACTACTTTACAGTCACTGATCTCCTTCAGATTACACCGTCTACACAAGATGTAGTCTATCTGTGTGCTTCTACCTCCACTCTTATAGGTCACTCTATGTTCCTGTCTCTTCTCAAAGAATGTATTCACTATCGCCATTTCCATCTTTTTTGCAAAATCAACCACCATCTGTCCTTCTACATTCCTCTCCTGGATACCAAACCTGCCCATCACCTCCTCATCACCTCGGTTTCCTGCACCAACATGACCATTGAAATCTGCACCAATGACAACTCTCTCATTTCCAGGGATGCTCATCATCACTTCATCAAGATCCAACCAGAACTTCTCCTTCTCTTCCAGCTCACATCCTACCTGTGGGGCATACCCACTGACAACATTGAACATGACACCCTCCATTTCTATCTTCAGACTCATCACTCTATCTGACACTCTTTTTACCTCCACAACACTCCTAACAAACTCCTCCTTTAGGATAACTCCTACTCCATTTCTCTTCCCATCTCCACCATGATAGAACAACTTGAACCCTGCTCCTAAACTTCTAGCCTTGCTACCTTTCCACCTGGTCTCCTGGACACACAGTATGTCTACCTTTCTCCTCTGCATCATGTCCACTAACTCTCTACCCTTTCCTGTCATAGTTCCAACATTCAAAGTCCCAACTCTCAGTCCAACACTAGTGACTTTCCTCTTCTCTCTCTCCCTACGAACCCGCCTTCCTCCTCTCCTTCTTCCACCAACAGTAGTCCAATTTCCACCGGCACCCTGTCGGTGAACAGCACCGATGGCGGTCGTTGTTAACCCGGGCCTCGACCGATCCGGTATGGATTTCGTAGGTCTGATTCGCATATTTGATTTGGCAAGATTTTACGTCGGATGCCCTTCCTGACACAACCCTCTGTATTTATCTGGGCTACCCGGGCTTGGGCCCCCTCGTGGCTACATTTAAATTTGGTCTACATTCTAAAAAAATGTTGCATCAAATGTAAATGTATTTTATTATGGCAAATGAATATGAACTTGGTAGAATAAAATCAATAAATGTTTAATCACGAGGAAACACTTTCAAACAAGTTTCATGTTGTAAAATCCAGCTAAGAAACCAGCAGCTGAGAGACGGCGGAGGATCTTGGTGAGGAGAGACGAAGGTAAACTTCAGCAGCAACAGTGCTGCCTTGGGTCATTTTTAGACCCGGGGTATTTTTAACCCAGCCAGGAAATCACCTGTAATATCAGAAATCAGCAGGCTGGACTTCATGTAAACAGCTTTGAGCGGGAAAGCATTCAAACAGCTGAAACAGTCCGTCAGTAGTTTATGGAAGTGAAGGCTGAGACCACATGTTTAGCAACAATAAACACATGTTTGTAAATGCAGCTCATCTCTGAATGATGGGGAAGAAACAGAAATGCATGTTCTATAAAGTTTGAGGGATGACAGACAGATGGATCTATGAAAACACCTGAACATGACAGGTAACTAAATTAATGCAGGGGGGTGCACAGTAAGGGGGAGGGGTTTGATCTCAACATGATCTTCATGCAGGTCATGTGACGGAGTGAAGCTGCAGTTACCTGGATGGGCCTGAATCCTCCCTTCAGGACAGAAAGCAGGAAAGAGAAAGAAGCCAATGAGGGGAGGGTGGGGGGGCATAGGTGAGATTGAATCAACAACACAAATACACAAAAACTGATCGATCGTTGTTATCCTGACAGAGAGACATTTCTAAACAGCTAATGTTGATAAAACAAGTTTTATAACACAGTGAGTTTAAAGACTTTTTTGGCGTATTCCAGCCTTTACCAAACCATTGCTGATAATAAATATCTTGTGAAACTTTTTCCTGAATCGCAGCTGTAACTAAGCATGAAGTATTCGCCATCTGCAGCTATCTTCGTCCAGATCTAATATGAAAAATGAGGGCTGCTTCAAGATGGGATACAAACTCATGTTGTGTTATAAAAACAGAATGGACTAAGGAGTCAGATGATCACACAGTTGGAATTGGTGATTTATCTGTGCTAGTATCGGATGATATTTGTATCATTTAAATGTATTGCTATCCGATATGAAAATGACTGATATTGTTTGTAGATGAAGTTTATTTCTGAAATGTTCTCCTTGCTTTCAGGTATATTTGAATTTTGGTAGGGATAATGTTGTTCCTAATAGACCTCTGGCAATGAGAAGCTTATGCATTACAGTCATGTCTGACAGATAATCTGAATGTCTGACAGATAATCTGAATGTTTTTAGATATATTTTCAACATTTTAAAGTCCATAAGATCGTTTGCTGCATGTTAAAAGGGTAGAATGTGAATGTACAGTAAAAGGAAAGTTCTGCATTTTTAAGGAAGAAACCAAAGAACATATAAACTTTGTGTTATTATAGAAACTTAAATATTGGTATCTGCAAATATTGGCCATAGTTGCAGAGGAAATATCAGTTAAAACAAGATTTGATCCGAAAAAATGATATCGGCCCCTCTGTACCACACTAGTGCTGCCACTGTTTGTTTGAGCTCTTGTTAATAAATCTGTTCTTTTTTTATTTTTGTTATACATTTTTCTTAGTTTACCTTTATGTTGCCCCCAGATCCCTTTGACATAAAATGGGACATAACAGTTAAGAACTTTTTTTTTCTACAATCAAGAAGAAACTTGGTTCAACAAAAGTAACTTTGAGTCCAAATTTGACAGATGTAGGAACTATTTTCTGCTTAACTTGACTCATCTCCAAACAATGAGAGCTTCACTGAGGTCTATAATTCTCCACCCTTAAGATCAAGCATTTCAGGTTTGTGTTTTTAAATTAGTTTTGCTTCCAAACCTGAATCTTTATGTCCCAAACAGCCTCATGTTTTACTTAAACAACTGATATTCACATTGCTTTCCTGAAAGCAGAAGGTTCCATCAATCTATGCTATAAAAAAGAAAAATGTAAATTTAGAACTTTTCTTTCATCTTCAAGTCAACGTTTTAAACTCTGGGCTGCGATCAGACAAAACAAAATCTTGATGCCAACACACGCTTACAACCGTATTTCTGATCAAACCAATCAGAAGTTTAAAGGTGCTTTCATTCATCCCCGCCAGCTTGGATCTTCTGTTTCACACACTCTTCATTTTCCAAAAGATTTCCTTTATTTCAGGACATTTTGACCCTTTGGAGTCATCTTCCAGCCATGGAGTTTGTTACAGGAGGACAATAAGCGTTTTCTCCGTGAATATAAAGGCCCACTGTCCCGCTCCGCCTGCTTTCCGATTCTACTTCCGTGGTGCAGCAAAAGTCGCAGCACCAGTTTGTGACAGCTCGAGCGTGCACTCTGGAGAGCTCACCCACCCATCAGTGTCCAAAAAAACACCACCGTTACACTTTGACATCCATTCCATAACAGTCGGATTCATCCAGAGAGTCAGACGGCTGGTCCTGGAGAACAGGACGGCTAAAACCTCAGACAAAGATGATAAAACACCCAAACATCTGCACCCAGCACCCGTTACTCTACATAAACCTGTCCTGATGTTTGCTGGAGCCTTTAGGGATCCACCTCCTGTCCTCATCATCTGTGAATATTTTCCCATTTCACTGAACATTCGGGCTTTCAACGGCAAACGCCACGGATCTACAGGATAACTTTTAATCAAGTTAGACTGAAATTTGTGAAGAAATCGTTAATGTGGTCATTAGAAACAATAAATAAATAAATAAAAACATAGTGTGATGAGGGGCAGAGAGAATCCTCGCTCTGTTCAGATTGAGACGCTTCACAGAAAGAAACTCCATTCTGGTTCACCAGGAAAAAAAAAGTCAAAGCGGCTTCATTTCTAAACCAAAGCTGAAAAAAATCCTGAACTATTTTAATTTCCATCTGAAAAATAGTTTTCTCAGGATTTACACGAAACATCAGAGAATCAATGAAAGCATTTGATTTGATTTTTGATGTTTCCTCTTGTATGTATAGATCAGAGGTCTGCAACCTGTGGCTCCAGATCCACATGTGTCTCTTATCTCTCCATTGTGGATCCTGGACCAAACATAAAATAATTCATGGAGACTGCTGATCCAGACATGTCGACCGTCAGAGTCAGCAGCTCCTGATAATGTCTGCATAACCAAAACTACCTAAAGAAAACAAATAAACAAAGCCTGAAAACTAAGACTAACAAGATCCAACCCCAAACAAAAATAACTAAACCCAGCAGAGTAAGACTGCTGAGGACAGAGAGGGAAAAAGAACAAAATAAATTAATAAAAGAAAAATAAAACAGCATTTTTTTAGAGTAAAGATTACTTAATTAGCATTTATTTAATTTAGATACATTAGTTACATTTATAAACTGATGTCTGAGGTTCACATAGATGATAAACTATGTAGGTTTTTACATCCTGTTGACCTGAAGACGTCTTGTTTGATCAACTCTACCTCCAGAATGAACAGATTTTAGATGCAAAGCAAAACTTTGGTAAAAAGTTTGATCTTCTATGAATTAAAAGAACAAATTATCTGGTGCTGCATAACATTGGTTAAAAAAAAAAGAAATCACATTTTGAGAGATACTAGGTTCTTTTTATATTTTTGCTTTTGCCAAAAAAGTAGGCATCATTTATATTTATTATTTAAAAAAACAGAAGGTCATGAATGCAAATCCAAATTTCTTAAAGACTAAAGTAAGACTACGCAGCTCCTTCTAGGTCCTTCTAGCTCTTTTACTGTTAAAGGTTGCTGACCCCTGATATAGACTGAATCAAGTGAGTTAATTTTTAACCAGTGTTTTTATTGATCAAAATTTAGTCAATTTGATGAAAAATTATTATAAAAATAGTTCATTGCAAAAGTGATGTCAGCAGATAGGCAAAACAATCATGAACTCCCAGGATAAACTGAAGCAGGTAGATCACAAATTGACTTCCTCTTATGGTTTATGAGAAAGGAAAATATGTTTGTCTTTCTGTGACATTCAACAAGACATATTAGTGGCGACTAAAAGCATCAGTTTGAAGGATTTTGGTTAGATGTAACCAGGAAGACGTATGATGCAGGCTGTTAAGTAACCAAAGATGTTTATTATTAAATGGCAGTGGTGAGTTTTAGAGAAGAACAAAATTAAGTTGTCGTTCTACAGCAAAACATCTGATGAAATCCCTAACTTTTCTTGTTCCATAAACATATTAAAGCTTAAATGACTGGAATTGTTTTTGCATCAAGTCTGAAACTAAATGCAGAAATCTGACCTCAGAGGTAATGAGGAGGTTTTCTATCTTCCCAGCAGCAGGATTAGACGGTACGGACCTAAACGTGATCTTAACAGGCCAGAAACGATCAGATAACTTTAGCTAAGTGTTCAAACACATCCCATAATATTCAAAGCTCTAAACTGCTTCTAAAATGTTTGAGCCTTTTTCATGCTTTTTAAAGCAAACTGGGAGGATGATTAGAGGATGGAGGGGGGGGTGCAGCAGGAGCTTTACCTGATGGTGAGTCGGTCGAGGGCCTGTCGCAAACTGGAGGGGGTGGGGGGTCCAGGAAGATGATTTAAGCGGAGATGAGAAAGAAGAGAAGAAGAAACACGGACAGATCAAGAATGGAGGAAGACACTTCATCATCATCATCATCAATGAAGACAACAGCAGCTTCCAATGACCGGCTGATGGAAATCTGTCCACCGGGAGCAAAAAAACAAACGTTTGTGCATGTATATGACGACTGGACCGAGTGATGTCATCCACAAAAAACGGTTTACCTCCAACCAAATAAAGTCAAGACAGTTGACATTTTTTTAACGATACCAAAAACTCCATGTTGGAACCAGAAATCTCTTAAGTGGCCAGTGGTCTAAGTCATCGTTTCCATGGCAACCACTTTGACCAACCAGCAGCGAGCTTGTTGGAAGGTCACACCCCTACCACTTGAAAGTTGTCAAACATTTTGAATGTTAGACGTGGGGGCCAAAAGGCTCCGCCTATTTTTAATTGAGGCATCTGATTGGTCAGTTTATAACTTGACTAATTACAGAAAAGTATTATGAACAAAAGGATCATGGAGATGTTAAAAAGGTACCAGGGCCAGAATGGATATTCTGATCAATAGAATGACTGAGTAATAGCTGTGTATGTCTCTCTACAGAAGTCTAGGAGATTTTGCGGGTACTTCCTGTTTGATACTCCGGGGGGGGCGGGGTCATTTAGTCCAGTTCAGGCAATGGTTTGTACAAATGAGCATGCTATTTTGGAGGTTAGTCAACATTTCAGCTACATGCTAGCTGTTTTGGCTAATTTAGGCTTTTTTGATTTTTTTTTTTTAAAGGTATTTTGGAGTTTAGCTATTTTTTCAGCAACATGATAGTTGTTTTGGCTAACCTAAGTTTTTTAAGGCTAATTTGGAATTAGCTAATATTTCAGCTGCCTATCAGCTACAGAGGATTTAGCTATCAGCTTCAGCGTTTTTAGCTATCAATTTCAGCATCTTCAGTGACCTAATTCAGCTTACAGCATTCACACTAGCATTATCACAGGTAATACTATATATTTAGCTCATAATTAAGTTAAAAAGTTACAGTTTTAAAGTTTAAAAATGTAGTTTTAGAGTGTTCAATAAATGTTTATCCTGTTCGGCCCGTGACCTAAGGTGTGTTTTGGATTCTGGCCTTTTGTGCGATTGAGTTTGACACTCCTGATTTACATGCTTCTCTCTCCCTTTTTGTTTACACTGTCCAGTTGCAAGGGTGGGAGTTTCGTAACAAACTGTATACATTTCGTTTTGTCTGATTTATGTTCTAGGTCAGGAAATGTATCTAAATACTAGCAGTTAAAAATAAGAAAATAACCAAGATGTTAATGTTTCATCTGAATGTGAAGATTAGCCAACGTGTCTCCACCTTTTGTCTTCACACAGGACTTAAATGAGACACCTGCAGCTTTTTCTTCTGTTTTCAAAAAATTGCAAAAAAATTCTACAAATGGAGGGGGGGGTCATCAGGGATGTTACTGAGTCACAACACTCATTTCCCTAAAATAAGGCACACATGAGCCAGTTTTATAATATTGTCCACATACGGTCCTTCAAGCTTTGCTTGAATCAAAAGTTGAGGTTTTAATTGTAGGCAGTGAGAAAACGGGCATCGCTGCTTCCCAACTAGGATCCAAAACCATCTATATAAATGAATAACCGTACCAAGGTCCTGTAAACCTCCATCCTGAAGCAGAAAAGGTCAGAGCAGAGGAAACTCACCGGGCGGCTCTGAGGCTGCGTCTGCGTGGAGTACACTAAAGGAGCAGAGCCAGCGTTTTGTCCGGGGTTGTACGGAGACTGTCAGGAAAGAAACAGACGGAGGGGATTGGTTCTTTATGGATCAGAACCCACAGTCACAGCACATCCAAGAACAGTCCATCCCAACACACGAGCCTCCAGAGGAACATCTTGGGTTCACGTATCCACAAACACCTTTTCATCTATGTTATGCTATGGGGGCGGGGCAAGCTTCTGCTGCTCCAATAGTTCTAATAGCTGAGATTTTAACATGACAGAACTTCTTCAGGTTCAGGGAACGGGCCACAGGAGAAGAACCGGGAAGAGGATGAGCCGAGTCATGTTCTCCATGTGACTGTAAATGAAAGCAGCTCTGAAAGACCTCTGCATAGATAA
The DNA here is from genome assembly GCF_002922805.2 of Oryzias melastigma. Lineage (NCBI taxonomy): Eukaryota > Metazoa > Chordata > Actinopteri > Beloniformes > Adrianichthyidae > Oryzias > Oryzias melastigma. The sequence continues at coordinate 8,143,627 of NC_050516.1, read as the reverse complement.
AGGATGACAGACGCATCCAACATGAACCTCAGAAAAACTGACTAATATTACTAATCTGGTGATACTGAACTCATTCTGGATCATCCTCATAGCCACCATCAGCTCACATAGTACGGAAGCATATTGCATTTCAGTTTGTCGAGATCATTCATTTAGGTACTACAAACCCAAGAAAATACGCTGATCAACAATTAGAATCTGACCAAAACCCAATGATGTAGATTATTTGTTTGATTGTAGTATTCTGGTCAAATCTGGTTTCAAATCTGGTAATTGTGGTTTATGGCAACAAAAAAAAGAATAAGAACATTTTGATTAACTGAGTTGATGTGTCTGCGATGTCATTTTGATTATTTCGATTATATGATCGGATTGAGATGTTTTGGTGAACTTTGTTGACGGTTCCCGGCTGTCTCTGCAGCTCCCCATGCAGTAGGCGGAGCTTATTTAACCAAGAACTCTGGTTGTGATAATTTTCAACACTTCATCCTGAACACGACCACGCTGTGGCTTTAGTCTGTTATTGATTTTGTGCTCACAAATCACACTTCTGGATTAACACTTGATGCATTTAAACATTTCAGACAATAAAAATGAAGGAAAACTTTCTCTGTGGCCTGTTTTTGATCAAAAGCTGCATTTTTCATAAAATGTACCTAGTAAAACATTGTGATTAATACTGATCAATCACGACAAAAAAGATTAATCACACACACACACACACATATATATATATATATATATATATACACACACACACACAGCTTTTTTTTTTATTTAGTCGGTTGAAAGCTTTAATTAAAGATAAATGTTACAGTAAATAAAAGAATACATGTACAGTTTTGTGTGTAATTTAATATAGTGGTTATTCGAAGATAATAAGTAGTTGGCAAATATTGAAACTAAAAAAAAGTTAATTGTGATTAATCGTGATTAATTTTTTCCCAGTTTGCGATCAATTAATTATATATATATTTTTAATTGGCTCCTGGCCCTGAAAAAATACTTTGAAAAACACTTTCTAAACAAAAAAAAACTAAAACTAAAGGAATTATAAAAAGCAAAGAATAAATTGAAAAGAAAAAATATTTTAATACATAAACAAGAAACAAGAAAAAAAGTTGAGATATTTTTTATAAAAATTATAATAATTTTTATAAACTATAAGAAATATATTTTAAAAAACATATTAAAAAATGATCTCAAAAAACACTTTTTTAATGAATGCAATATGCTACCATAACCTTGTAAGTATTTATTTACGAGTTTAAATGAAGCCAATATGATCAGAGTTTTTCTGAAATTAATTTTTGCTCCAATTTTTCTTCTCCTAAATAACTGACCAATATATAAAACAAGTAAAATGATCGGTTTCCAAAATTAGACAAATGTGTTGAGTAAAAATGAACTTTCTCAAAGTGAAAGAAACAAATGTTTGCTCTAAATCCTTAGAGTTTAAAACATCATTCTTTGATCTTCCTTTAAATGTTCACAGGGATTATTCAGATTAGGAATAAGCAGCGGTTGATGGTCTTCAGACAGACAGAGGTGTGAAACCTTCTGCTTTCATGACATCCATTAAGAGTCTCTTTCTGGTTGTTTCTCAGCTCAGCCAGCTGCTGTGGTTTGCTGCATACTGCTCAGAAAGCTGTGATTGGCTTCTTGGCGTGCTGCTTCCACCACAGAAACATGCGTGTCATGTTCACTGTAGGGAACCTTTAATCAAACTTTGGTTCATCTTCACGACTCTGAGGTGAAGAGAACCGGCAGCAGCAGCGTTTGAAATCCCCTCAAAATGGTTCATTGTTCTGCTGACTGAAGCTGACCTCCACGAAAGAAACATTCATGCTGTAGAGGTCAAAGGTCACGTGGAGGAACAGAGAAACAAACATGCAGATTCAACGCTTTACAGGAACATTTTTAAAAAGTAAACCACTGCAACAATCAGAAAAAAAAAATCACAGAAACATCATGGAGTAAAGACAAGGTAAGGATGATGGCTGGACCATAAATCCAGATTTGACCTCATTTTCATTCCATAGCTGCAACATTTACTCTCATCGAAGCTCGTATTTAAGCTTTGTTAAAGCAGAAATCGTCACCAAAACAGCTTGTTTCCACTTTAATTATCAAATCAGCTTAATTCTCCCGGCTGCTCTTTGGTTTCACCCACGGCTCAAAGTCAAAAAGATCTCCGACGGTGAAGCCGAGTGGAACCCGACAGAATCAGAATCATCCAGCATTCCACAGGAGCAGAACTTTACCCAAAAATATCTAATCTGAACATTAGAAGGTCAAAGGCGTCACACTTGGTCTCAACTTCAATAGGTTTGAAAACTGTTTAGATATTAAACAATTCTGGTCAACATTTATAAATGATGTCAGGCCACATAGACAATAAAAAAAGGTTTGAAAAAGAAACATTTCAGTTGAGACTCAAGGTTTTGTTAAATTTAAGGACGCGCAATTTGTTAAGCACAGTGTTGGGCCCAATCTGAATTCTTCCCTTCTCCTTCCTCCTCCATTTGAATTTAAGTGTTAAGGCTGGTTTATACTTCCACGAGATCCGTAATCGCTGGCGTCGCAGTGGTCGTACGGCCATCGGAGCAGAATCGCTTCAGTCGCATCAGAATGCTGCACCTGCTGGTGACGTTACCCGCGGCTGAAATGTCACGCCTGTAGTGCAATCCAAGGCAAATCCTGTCATTTAACCTGAATTTCTTTCAGCGATTAAGAGTATGCGACTACGCAGAACACTCTGTCCAGAAAAATGTCTGTTAACAGTAAAAATATTGAAGACTTACTGAAGAAGTTAGGAAACACTGAACTTCGCACAGAGACAGACAGAGGGTGGACGACTAGATAGAAAATAGAGCAAGTTGCTGGAAAAATACATCTTCTTTCTCATATCTTACAGCACTAGAGAATGCAGTTTGTTCCTTTTTTTTAAATGTAATTTTGTCCTTTTTGTTGTCCTGCTTCTGTTTAGTGGACAAACTCATCACTTCCTCCTCTGTCTTTCATGTACTTGCGTGCTCGCAGATGCTGCAAGTGTCTGAGCGGGATGCTGATCATGTTCAAAATAAACACTGAACATGATCGCGTTGCTTAAAAAGTATAAACACCAGTCAGAAGTATATTGCAGTTATAGCCAGCCAACATTAGTATGAACGAGACCGCGAGAATGTGGATGTGATGTGAGCGATTATGAATCGTGTGGAAGTATAAACCAGCCTTAAGCGTGTCCAGGAAATGTTTTTTTAAATCTGACCCTCCAAACGGAAAGATACAAAGTCCACCATCATGAGGGTAAACCGTGTCGCTCTGAGAAGAGTTTTTCTTCCCTCTGGTGCGCTCTGAACCTCAGACGTTTACATTTAAATGCAAGTCATGACTTTTTGTCGTAGCATGACATTTTCAAAGTTATAAAACCACTGCTGTTATGTATATTCAAGCGCTAGAAGCTCCGCGCTAACGCTAACGGACCAGTGATTATTAGCGACGTCATAGACGAAAGTGACGTACAAAATATGAGATTCCTGATCTCTCTCTCATTTAATCCCATCTTGTTTTAATACCAGAAACTAGTAAAGGACAGAGGCTGCATGATTAATTAAAAGTTTAACAAACTAACATCTTAATTGTCTTTATTTTTAGTTAGTTTAAAGCTAAGGATGGTTAAGATGTGTACTTTACATTCCGTTTGCGCATGACTCGATTAGTTGACTAATGGGAAAGAATGATTGGTGATTAGTCGTTTGAGGCAGCTCTATTATTGACATTGGCTGACGCTAATTTTCTATGTCTGGGTTTGATGATACGACGGTGAACTAATCAAAATCTGTAAACCTCCACTGCTGTGGATCCCTGAGGATGAGCTGAAACTGGAGCTTCAGTCTAACAGAGGAAACAGAAGAAAAGACCAACAGAGAAAATGCAGAGAATTCGGGCTACAAACTCACCCCTCCGCCTGCCTCCCAGCCCTTAGGGTAGCGATATGGGGAAGCTGTGGGTACTGATACCTGAGAGAGCGCCGGGGAGTGGGCATGACCAGGCGGGGTTCCCGCCAACGAGGGGTGTCCCTTTGCGATGTCATGAGCAGAGTAAGGAGGGCCAGCATGCCTGGGCACCTGCAGAACACCAGGAACAAACGTGTTGGGTTGATGAACACTGACAGCACACTGAAGAAAAGCCTGGGCCGGTACCAGGACGGGATGCCTGCACTTCAGACAATTGCATAATCAGATCACAATTGCACTCAGGGACTGGAAGCTCTTGAATAAATAATTGCGACAGTCATAGTTTACAAGCCTCCGTAACGTGAGCCTTTGCAGCTTTCAGGGAGGGGCCGGGTCAGCGCCACGCCACCAGAACAGCATCAACAACTTTTTGATTCAGAGAGAAACTGAAGAACAACCAAAAATAAAACTGTTGAGGAAGAAAAAAACAGCATGAGATTTAGAACAAGAAAGATTTTTTTTTTTAAAAACATTTCCTCATCTTTCTGTCTGAAACGTGAAGACATTTAGTGAGAAAGCAGCTCGTTTGAGTGGACACGCACTGGAACCAATATTTAATAAAGCCGTGCTTCCTGCACAGACGAGCTGAAGACAGCGGCGTGACGCTGCAGCTGCAGTCTTGTGAGGATCTCTCAGCTGAAGGAACCAGATGGACCCGCAGAGTTCAAAGGGGAACATGTCAGCCTCAGTGGAGGTCTCCTGAACATCTGGCTCGGTGTTTTTGTACAAAGTATGAGGATTGGTAACTGTGGGCTGCAGATGCATGAATTTACAGAACGATGTTAGGAATCTTTAAATCTTTACAAGCAGAGATCTTTAGAACCAGAAATTTTTTTAAATATTAAAGTTGAAGCTAAAATTCATGTTAGTAATACTTCAGTGATATTTTTGTCTCTCTCTGCCTCAGCAAGGACATAAGGAAGAGATTCAGTTAAACCTGAAGGATTGTTTTCTAAATGTTTAGCTTTATTGGATCGAGTTGAACTGAGACATTTCTACCGTCTGTTAATCAGGAAGTCAGGATTTGTGATTGGAGTCTTTATTCAGCTTTGCTTTAAGCCAGAGATTTTTCTGCTTTCACTTTCATTTCCTATCAAATGAAAAGTTAAAGAACAGCTGATTCTCAGTTCAGCACAGGATTTTGTCCTAGAATTTATGCCATACAAGTCACAGACATGAAAAATGATAGAGTCTACTGTAGAAATTTACATGAAATCATTCCAGATCTGAGTTCAAATGCAGCGACAGCTAGGAAAGGAAGTTTACTGAAATGAACACGTTCTAGAAAGGAACTTAAAAGGAGAACTTCAGCGGGAGAGCCTAGCATTTACTGGATCTATGCGAGATCACAAACAGAACTATGGGGTCAAATCAGGATCAGCTTAAAGTGAACAAAAAAAAAAGATTGAAAA
>NC_050516.1:8135071-8137976 GCF_002922805.2 Oryzias melastigma | reverse complement strand
CAATTGGTCATTTTTACATTTGTAGTTTTTTTTTACATTCAAGTTTTTAGTGTATTTGTTTTCAATGTAATTTTTTTTTTCAAGATTTATTTGAAGTTTTCAGTTTCAAATTATCCAAACATTTTTTTTTATTTCTTTTTTTTTCTCTTTTGTTTTCAAATTTTCCTAATTTTTTTCAGTTACAATGTCTATTTTTCAAGTCTTCGATCTGTTTTTTCATCTACTGTAAGCTGATCCTGACTTGACCCCATACAGAACCTTGAGGAGACGCAGAGCAAATCTGCAGTCAAACAAAAACAGGACGAGCTGTGGAACCACTCAAGTAACACTCATTGAAAGACAAATGCTTTAAACACAGAACCAACTGCTTTTGCCTCGACTGGACCAACAACTGTTTAATGAATTGTTTCAAATGGTCTCATCTTTGCTGCAAAAGGCCGTTGTCCTCGCTGGATTCCCTCGCTTGCAGCTGGAGGCGGGAGCAGCTGACTGCAGCAGCTTTGGGCTGGAACCACTGCAGGTGCTGCTTGTTGCTGCAGCGGGCCGGACACACCAGGGAGCGGAGCGGATACTGCAGGAGGGGGCTGCCGCCCTGCGCAGGGCTCGCCCTCCACCGTCTATACATTTATTGAGTATTTAGACACATATCACCGTCTCCAGACAGACAGTGAGTGAAACCTAAAGCGCAGCAGTCTTAGCCCGGGTCCGTGTGTGGCCCACTTCCCTCAGCTGACCTGGGATGAAGCGAGCGGCTGTTGCTGCCAGGGGAGGAGCCTGCTCTGCTTCAGGCAGGAGAAGACTATACGGACGGCGAGTACAGCACAGCCTGATGGAGTGGGGGAGGGGAGGCTGTACATGACGGCGACCACGCAAACCGCCGCACAAACCCGCCTCAGAAGAAGGCTTTCCTTCCTCCATCGTTATGTGCTTTTCCACTAATGGAGTCGTTAAAAAGCCTTCAGTCGTAATTAAAAATGAAAAGTGCTGATCAGGATTTAAACTCAGCAAATCAGCTCTTTGTTGGATGATTCCTGTTTGTTTCTATTTGAAAAAGACAAGCTGAGTGGAAATCAAACCAAATATCTTCCTGCTTTGGTGAAATTCTCTTGACAACATGAACAAATCTTAACAACAAACTGAGATGCAACTTTTTCATCAGGTTCATTAAAAAAAAAAACATTTAAGTTAAACCTTAAAAGTGAAAGTGAAAAATCAGGTCAAATCAGATCACAATTCCTTCAAAAGTCAAAAATCCTTTTGGCATTCACACTGGACAAGCAGGGAGGGGCTTCTTCTCCTTTGGTGGAGTCCAAATTCCTGCCCTTCTCCTCCGCCTTCTCCCTCCCTCCAAACGGACAGTTATGGGCTGAATCAGAAACGTTGTCTACACCTTCTTCCTAACACTCCATTTGTAGGGGCATTGTGGGGGTAGGGGTCTCCGAAATGGTTTAGTTTTTTTTAGGGGGGCTGAAGCGATCCATCGGCGGTAGGGTGATCTACGTTACACTTGTGGCGCAAAGAAGAAACAGATTTCTTCAAATGACGAGCTCCGTAGCACAGAGGTTTACATATACATGTAGGTCATGAGTTTCTGCATGTAGCACTGGAAGCTAAGTGTTAATGGAGATGACCGGAGAAGACTGATGACATCATCATGCAAAAGTCATGTCCGAATTTAAAGTGACCATTTTTTCCTTATATCTCTCGGCTTGGACGGATAAATGTAGGGATAGGGAAGCTTTTCGGATTTAGTCTTGGTGACATCATTTTGGCCTGGCACAAACTAGAATGATTAATTTCTCCTCCGTAATCAATTTTCAAACAGTTGGTACTTCCATCAATTAAAAAGGACGCCATCTATAGGTCGCCATCAAATCCGAGTCCCCGATTGGTCAAAGTTCAAATGTCACCATGTGTTCAATGGCGGTAGGTTTTGCACGTAGAGTAGCCCAAAAACAGACTTAAAAATGCATTATTGTGAGCCCAAAAGATATGAGCATCTATGAACCAGGGGTCTACAATCTTTAACGCTAAAAGAGCATTTAGGTCCGTTTCATTCTAACCATAAACCAATGAGAGTCACCAAGTCCCACTTCACCATTTAGCAAACACACTTTATACTTTTGTGATCATAAACCATTTGTTTACAAATTTAAATATTAATAATAACAGTGTCCTATTTTTCTATATTTAACTTTTTTTGAAAGCATCACACACAAGTCCCTTCCAAAATAAATGACACCTTGTGTAAAAAAGAATCCTTCTGTTGGAGCAGATTTACTTAAAGAAGTCAAACATGACATTTTTTAATGTTACGACTCTGATACGCCTTTATCCCTTTTTTCCCATTTAAGTATGGAATATAAAAAAGATGCAGAATCTAGTTCAAATGTCTACATTAAAAATATAGGCACAGATAATCTAAATTAAAACAAATAAACCAAAACAACACACATTTTTTTTTTAATTAAAATCTTAAACTTTTCCTTCAAAACCAAAGAGACACAATGCAGGAATAAAAGAGCCCCATGTGGCTCTGGAGCCTCAGCTTTCAGACCCCTGATATAGACGTTTTATTGGAAGTAGTGGTTTGAACGCGTTGCTGAATGCGGTGTGAACGTAGGAATAGTCACACCTGGGATTACAGCTGCATACGAGTTGTCAGCGTGCAAAAAGTGGCCTAACCAGGACGAGACACGCAAGTGGCTCACGTAAGACATCAAGGTCGTAGACCGAATGGTGAGCCCACAGAATGCTCGTGCACATTTTTTCTACGGGCACGCTGAGAGAAAAACATCTAAAAGCAAATACTTATATTACAGGCAACACGGAAGAAGATGAGATGCAGGTGCGTCATACAAGTATTTTACTTTTTCAACCTACTTAACAAAAAAAAAAAAAAAAA
>NC_050516.1:8072871-8135040 GCF_002922805.2 Oryzias melastigma | reverse complement strand
TTCCTTGTGAACGGGTCACCAACTAAAGCACGTGTCAAAGTCAAGCCCTGGGGGCCGGATCCGGCCCTCCAGATCATTTTATTTTATTGTTATTAATGACCCGATGTTATCTTACGATCATTTCTAACTTGTATAATTTTGACAAAATATATTTTTATGAAGAGTAAAGTATTGAAAGTTATTTAAGGTTTAAGTTGATTTATTCTGGAATAATATTCCTGCCTTTTTATTATTCATGATTATGTTAAAAAGTTACAGTTTGAAAGTTTTAAAAATTTAACATTCTGCTAGTTTTTTGGCATTTACTAAGATTTTTTAGGCTGTTTTGGAGTTTAGCTAATGTTTCAGCTACATGCTAGCTGTTTAGCAAATTTAGGCTTTTTTTGTTTTTTAGGCTATTTAGGAGTTGGGCTAATATTTACATGCTAGATGTTTTGGCTATTTTTTTTTTGTTTTTGTTTTGTGCTATTTTAAAGTTTAGCTATTTTTCAGCTACATGCTAGCTGTTTTGGCAAACCTAGATTTTTTTTTTTTAGTCTGATTTGGCATTTAGCTAATATTTTAGCTGGCTATCAGCTTTAGTGTTTTCAGCTATCAATTTCAGCATCTTCAGCTATCAGCACTAGCATCATCAGCGGCCAAATTCAGAATACAGCATTCACACTAGCAATATAATGGGTAATGCAATATATCTAGTTCATGATTATGTTAAAAGTTATGGTTTTAAAGTTTTAAAATTCTAGTTTTATTTTGTTCACTAAATGTTTATCCTGTTCGGCCCGTGACATACGGTGTTTTGGATTTTGGCCCCTTGTGCGATTGAGTTTGACACTCCTGGACTAACGCTTTAATGCGGAACATATTCATGAGCTCTTTGCAGGTATAAATCTTTAAGCTTAATAAATTGTACTTCTGTTCTTTGTTGGTACAGAAATGTGTTGAAATGGTGAACAGAGAGACTTACGTTGTAGACAGCAACTCCAGGCTGTGTGGGAAAGATTCGATCTTCTAGGGAAGGAGGAACCCGAGGGATTCTGGAAAAGCTGTGTTAAGGAATTTCAACCAGAAAGAAACACAAATCACATGACGATACGGCGAGTCGTTATATGTCTCAACCTTTTGTGGTAGTTTCTGACGGCTTCAACAGCTGACTGTTGTGCTCATTATGATAGACACTGAATTTGTGCAAAAACCTTTTCTTTTCTTATTTTTTTTTTTAGGTCTATTGATTTGAGTCATTTATTTCTAATGAATTTCCTCGTTTCATCCCAAAACGCTTCATGAAACAGTTCTTTTCTCAGAGGCAAAATATCAGTCTGATCTGAGCTTTCATACAAAATACAATTTACTTTTTTAAGAACAAATATGGCCATCATTTAATATTCTAACAGGTAACTCCTTCAAGAAAACTGAGAAAAATATTGCAGAAATACTTCTGAAACAGCATTCTTACATGTGAGGCCTCTTAAAAGATGATGAATCGAAATGACTTTCCTGTTTGTTCTCTTCATTCCCATGGCCTCTACTCCACATTTTGTGTTTGAATAAAAACTTTTAAGACTCTCTTGGTACTTTTGAAAGTTCCTCAGAGTCTAAGTGTCAAACTGAAAGCTTTGTCCTTGTTGGAGAAACTACAGAAATCTTTTAGTTTTACCTGAATTCATTTGAACCTCTTAAGATGATGACTCAGTTGTTGTAGGACAGAAGAATGTGTAACATTCAAAGTGTAAAGCTGGTAACCTGCTCAGGCACCTGAGCGGGACGGAGAGACGGGTTCCTGATCACATGCTTTAAGGGAAACTGAATGTTCTTTTTACCCTGGAGTCGTCTTCCTGCTGCTCTGGCCTGCAGGGCTCACATTTGGGTGGAAGTTTGGGAAAATGCTAATTTTTTAATTGGTTAATTTGTGAACTAAATCAATGTATTATTTTTCCAAGACTAATACATGTCATGACATGAAGCAATACTTCTATAAAATACAGCAGCACAGTAATGAAATAAATGGAGGTTCAGGTTAAAGTGTCTAACAAGTTTTACAGCTAAATGAATGTATGACACTAAAAAGAAATGTCTTTGTAAGAAGTAGAACATGTTTTTCTCTTTCTCTGTCAGAATGAAACAGCATGAACTAAAGCTGCATCCACATGGAGATGACCTCTTAGTCCCCAAACACTCAACTCAAACAAATGTTTTACTGAACAGTTTTTAGAAAAAAAAAATCTACAAAACCACAACCAGTAGCTTCCATTAGACTGGACCTCATTCAGTTCGCAGCCTGGCCAGAAGACATCAAAACGTTTCTATGGAAATACATCTGGAGACTCATTTATTCAAGAACGATGAATGAACTCCAGGTGACCCTTTCACTACGTTTTCTGTTTTGTTTGAGTAAAAAGATGGGGTGACAGGAGAATGGGGGAGCAGAAACGCGGTTAAGTCATGATCTCATCCAGGTGCCATCCTGCAGGTTCAGTCACAGCAGCAGAGAACAAGACTAGAATGCCAAGTCAGTCGAGTCACTGAGTCTGAATGTAGAGTTCACATACAGGAATATTGCCGTCTGCATTGTTAGGAGCATTTCCTGAATACCAGTGAGTCAGTAGAAAAGTCAGAACCATCTCCTCAGACAACTTTCACTCCTCAGCTAAGTTCTCTCATTTGTGCTGCATCATCATTTGTTCTTTCTGCATTGCAGTTTACTAACAAAACATTCTCTCATAACAGCCGGTGGAGCTTCGAGTCTCAGTGAGCTGTTCACAGGTTAGATTTGAATAAAAAACAATTCTTCTCTCTTCTTCGTCTCCAATATTTCTTCATTTTGACTAAAACTGTTTCTAAAGGGAGTTTTAGGATTCAATTGGAAAACTGATGACTCATCCTTTACTCAAATTAACTAAGAAGAAGCAGCATTTGCTTCTGCAGCTACAACACTTCTTTTTGCTGCACTGCTGCAGCTAAAACGCATACACTTCTACAGGACAGAGCAGCCAGGAAATCTGTTCCTAAACTGAAACACTCTGTACCTTCTTCCTAGTCACATAAGTTCTGTTGGAAGAACACACTTACCCAGACTGTGCAGGCTTTAGGGTGGACCTGCAGAGCATTTCTCTGCAGTTTCAGCTCACAGTTGAGCTTTCAGGAGAACCCCAGCTCTGCTGCAGAGGTTAGAATCTGCACTGTAGAGGAAAGCTCCACACATTTATAGAACTGTTCTGACAGAGACTTATTTCATAGATAACGTTATATAATGCTGGTTTAAGGATCTCTATAAAACTTCAAATACAATTTCTGTTAAAGTTATTGTTTAGATTCTCAAACCTTAAAATATGACACAAAATATGAATTGATTTTTTCCCTCACAATCATAAAAGACGCAACAACCATTGGGATACTGTAGCTCTTCATTAAAATGCAACATGTCTACTGTTCTTGCATATTGATCCTGAGCAAGAAGTTGTAGGATTGACAGCAGATGGTGTGTGCATGACTCATAAAACAATCAAAGAAGGAAAGGCAACCATCTATCTAATCACTGAATGCCAGAATGAACCACAAAATCCATAACACAACTAAACAAATGAAGACCAACAAGGCAGGAACTCAAAGACTCTGAATCAGGAAAACATCGGAAAATATCTGAAGTTGTGTGGAGAACTTGTCAACCTGAGAGAGCGTTTCTTCTTCTAGTTTTGGTCAGTATGGCCTCTAAACCAGCAGGACTGACCTTTTCAGGCTGTTGGAGCAGCTTCTGTAAAAACTATTGTTGTTTCTGGTCCAATCCAACCACGTCAGTGGACATATTTTGGTGAAGACCTATCAGCTGCTCTAGCTGGAGAAAACAAAGGTGGTAACCACGGGTGTCACTGGACCATTGACTGTATATGAGAACTGGACTGAGTGACTCCACCCACCTGGCCTTCCAAACAGGAAGTGGCTCGGTCGAGCTACACATAAATTGCAGACTAAATGAACATCTTTATAAACTCACAAGTATGAATTTTCCAAACTATTTTTAGTAAATATTTTATAAAAGTAACTTTTTGTGGTCTAAAACACAATTTTTTTCCTGATATTTTCTTCTTCTTCTGGAGTAAGGTGTACTGCTATAGCACGACACTGCTATAGTGTGATCACCACCTAGTGGTCAAACTGAAACGTCCTCCAGGAGAAGCAGAACAATGTTTCCAATGTTAATGATCTGAACATTTTAGTTAGAACTTCTCCTTTAGAGAATCCATGTAACACTGGATGATATTAACAATCTCATTATTTCACTGATACATTTACAGTATGTGAACTGGATCAGATTAATATAAATATATTCAAAACATATAGTAGACTATTAATGTAATTCTAAACAAATGTGTCTAAATGTGTAAACTCAAAATTGAATTGAAGAATCAAAAGAATTGGAATCGTATTTATCCAGGCCTTTGTAAATCGATTGTTTCTGGAAATTATAATCGATACCCAGCCCTAGTATTGACATTATCAAACTCCAGGATGGAGGTGTTCATACTGCAAAAAATTTCGACTTGATTGTTTTTATTTGGTTAGGGCTGGAAGAACCCTTTTCTATGGGTGACATCACACTCACTTATTCTAGTTCAGTGTTTTTCAACCAGTGTGCCGCGGCACACTAGTGTGCTGTGAGAGATGGTCTGGTGTGCCGTGGGAAATTACCCTTTTTTACATATCTAAAACATTTACCATCACTATGGTATCTGCTCTGTGTTCATCCAAACGGCCCTGATTTAACACTCAATAGTTTAGAATATCCAAGATGGTAAAATAAATATTTCTTTGATTCTATAAATGACTAATCAGAATGATATTACCGCAATCCAGTCACAAAACTAGCCTCAAAGTCAGCTTTTAGAAATGTCCCGCCCCCTTCAGCTGTCTCCGCCAATCATTGTTGGAGGCTTGATCACATGTCATCAATCTGACCAGTCAGAAGTGGTTAACGTCCTCACTTCCTTGTTCTGATTCGGCTCATAAAGTCTCTCAGTCCCAACTAAAATAACAGCTAAAGCTCGTGTTTAGCGGTGTAGCTTCCAGCGGGATCCGACGTCAGACAGTTTAAAAAGTGAACAAAAGAATGAAGCTAAGAAACAACAGTATTCCGGCATCTGCGTGAGTTATGGCACTACAGCCCCCATGATGCATTGGGTTTAGTGTGATCGCTGGGTGGAGGGGAGGGGCTTACACGTTCAGAAGCGCAAATAGGGAGAGAGATAGAGAGAAAACATCAACACAAAATGTAAAGAAAATGAAAAGAAAAATAAGGAAAAAAAAACTGGAATCATTTGACTTTTCTTGATAGTATGAAGGAACAGAGTCTGCAGGAAATATTCTATATGTATATATATTCTGTATATATTTATGGATCCACAACCAACCTGTCCAGACACCTGAGAACTGAGAGAATCTTCTCTAAAACAGAGCAGATCATCACTGAGAGAAGAAACAGATTACATCCTCAAAGCTGAAACTCTTTTGTCTTTCTTAATGTCAATGTGAATAAAAGTCTTGATTTAGTGGTTTTTGCACATTTTAATTTGTATTTGGGTTGTGGTTGCAGAGTTTTGTGTTGTTCACTTCAGATGTGTTTAAAAGGAAAAAAGCTTAAAATGCGTAGAGTTAAAAACTGAAAACAGCAAATACATAATTTAGACTTTATATGAATAAAAACATATTTACATCATGGATTTTGTGCATAATCCTACATAGTAGTTTATAATGAATCAAACAAAGCAAACAACAACCTAAAAATCCATTTGGTAGCCAAAAGAGCCACTGTTTTAGGAAAACGAATGCAAAGAATTGAATTTTGAGCCAGAATTCTCATTACTATTGTGGAGGGAAACAAGAAAAGAAGGTTGTTTTTTTCACTTTGTCTGATAGTTTTGGAAGTATCTAAAAAAGAGAAAAAAAACATTCATAAAAACTGATTATTTAGAAGTATTTTTTTTTGTTGATTTTTTTAATTATTCATTAATGATAATAAATGTAGACTGTTTTGACGAGATATACGTTTAATGATGCTTCCCACTTATCCCACTTATATAAAACAATGTACACTAGATTGTGGATAGACTGTACATCAATACAGACTATTTTTTTTTACCTTTTTGGTGCTAGTGTGCCATGGGATTTTTTTCATGGAAAAAGTGTACCTTGGCTCAAAAAAGGTTGAAAAACACTGCTCTAGTTCTTAATTAAATATACACTTTTTTTTTTTTACAGAGGATGTTCATTTTTTTGTGTTTCTGAACCTTTTCATATTGAGCAACAAGCGGCCAACCCAACCCCTTTGAAATGATGACAGTAGAATCAATGACTCCACTTTTCCTGTCTCCACAGGGAGAGTCAACACTGAGGCTGGATAAACTGCAGCAGCTCATGCTTCCTCATTAGTTCACTCTACAGCCACTTTAACGCTGAGAGTGTGGGAGTGAAAGAAGACAAAGAGCATCAGGAAACTCTACAAACCAAAGGAGGCAATCAGGAGGGCCGCAGAAACTACCAATCAAATGTCCAACAGGATTAAAGTTTATTTGCTTTGGCAGACATAACAGGTCTGTGGACAATCCAATGGAATAATGCCATTGTCACATGATCACATACATGCAATTTATCCCTAAAAAGGTGTGAACTTTCCTCTGAGGTTTTGATGAACCTTAAAGAAAAAGCGAGGTCTGTTTGAATGCTCCTGAAAGTCTGCGAGTGGAGGACTCAAATGGAGGTACAGGAAGTGAGTGGAGACGGTCCAGATGGTGCCGATACAAACCCTCTTTCTCCCTGCTGGCTCACAAACCGCTCACTCAAACACAGCGTTGGATGAAAGCGCAGCTCGCAAAGCTCTCACGGCCCGCCTGCTGTTGCTGAGACTACAGTACGCACAATAGCTGGTGGGTTGGTGGATCCCAATCTCTAATACCAAATATTTAGCAACAACCATTTAAAAAACAACGGCACAACCATCCTTTTTCTTTGTGTTGAATAAAAAGGAAGCAAAAATATGCACCGCTGCATTTGGTTAGTGCTCTGTATTTACTCCACTGCTAATGAGGACGTGAAAACTCACATTTGGAAAACTGCTGAGCCCAATTCCATCTGAAATGATGAGAAGCACAGATACACTGTACTGCTCACATTGGGATGTTTCTTCCATTTCTTGATTTGTAAAGTTCTCACCATGTGCTCATAAATGGAAAAAAGAGCAGCAGTGGCGTTAACAACATAATTGTAAGAACTCTTGTTTTATGCAGATAAAGGTTCAGTAAAGAAGCAGCTGTTTGGATCACCAGAACATTTCTGTTCATGAGCACTGATCAGTGCTGAGATCTGGAACTCATTAGGTTTAAAATCATTCTGATGAGCAAAATGTTTGTTTCAGATGCCGTTTCTGCATTTATATGTCTGTGTCATTGGTGTCCAGATAATGTGAAGTAATGTCAAGTGTGGCTGTCGGTGGCCATGTTTGCCTTGTGTGGCTGCATCTGACAGAAATCAGCAGACTGAAATGGACACAAAAGAATTTTGTTATGAAATTTCCTCTCAAAACAATTGAATGTATGCAAGAACTGGATTGAGTGAGTGTGACGTCACCACAGACTATAGAATCACTGGACAGCTTGACCCCTCCCCCCTTGTGTTCCACACAGGAAGTACCTGCTGGCTCCAAGAAGGTCAAAATCCCATAGACTTCTACAGAGAAATAATCAGCTGTTACTCAGTCATTCTATTGGTCAGAATAAACATTCTTGCTCTGATACTTTAATATCTTCCTGATAATCCTCTTTATTTATTTTAAAGATATATTTTCTTTATTGCAAGTTATTGAAGCTATAAACTGAACAATCAGATGCCCCAGTAAAAGCATGTGATGCCTGCTGGCCCCGCCTCCAACATTTGATTGACAGATTTTCCCCGAGCTGCTTTCAGTGAAAGGGGTGGGGCCATCGAACAAGCTCACTCATGATTGGTGACTGTAGTCGCCCTAAAGACATGACTCAGACCAACTCACAGCATTCGCTGTCGTCTGGCTTTAAATGGTGGTGCCTGTAATGCAGAAAAATGGCGAGTAAATAAGCTTAATTTCCCTGGAGCCGGAGGTGAGGCCTTTCTCTACGGGTGATGTCACAACTGCTTTGTCCATTGATAAAATAGATTTCTATGGACGTCACCCATAGGAAATGGCTCATTTCCAGCTCCAACCAAATGAAATCAACTCAGTCAGCATTTTTTTTTGCGATACGGACACCACCTATTGGAGCCGGACGATAGCAGTAAGCAGTGATTGGTCTGAGTCAGCGTTTCCATGGCAACCACACTGCCCAATCAAGGATGAGCTTGTTGGAAGACCACACCCTGACATTTGGACCACAGGAAATCACTGAAACACTTTACGATTGGAAGTGAAGGCCAGAAGGCTCCGCCTAGTATTGTTGAGGCTTCTGATTGGTCGGTTTATAACTTTAATATCTTGAACTACAGAAAAAAATATGAAAAGGAGAATTATCAAGAAGATGTTAAAAAGGTATCAGAGTACGAATATTTATTCTGACCAACAGAATGAGTAACAGATGTTTATTTCTCTATAGAAGTCTATTGGAGCCAGCAGGTACTTCCTGTTTGGAACGTCAGGGGGGCGGAGTCAGTGCAGTTGTCATATACGGTCAATGGTAAAAACTGAAACAAACCAACTTGGAAACAACATATGAAACAGTTTTGACAAAATAAAAGAGTGAACCTGCCCTCCTCATGTGGGTGATTTTCTTTTAATGCAAATTGAAAAGGAAAATGGTAATATATACATTTGAAGTAAAAATGTTTTAAAATCAAAATAAAAGATTTAGCTACAGTCAGAGCTTTACTTTTTGATTATTTTTTAAAAACAGTTAACATTTTTTTACAAAAACGTTTAGCTTTTCTAAATTCTTAGGTCAGAAACACATTCAGATAAAATAACACCAACGAGGTCACCAAACATCCATCAACCTAATGCTGCAGACTCATAAATGTAAACGCACAAACAAACAAACAAACAAAAGAGCAAACTGCCAACCTAATAACATCCTAAAAAAGACAATAAACACCAGAGTTTACTTTGGGGAGTTTTAGAATCTGCTCTGGTCCAATGAATGATCAAACCAAGCATCTAAGACAATGTGTAAGTATTTCTTTAAGTGAAAGAGCCTTCCTGAACAGGACGCTCCCTCCATGAAAGAACAGCCCTGCATGCTGGCTCATAACTCAGCAGTTTATTTTTAACGTCCACAGTCAATACGCTCGTGAGAATATCTTTATAGCTGCTGCACACACCTGCCCAAAAACACAAGATAACGTAGCCGAGTGACTCACCAGCTGGGGATATCCATTACCAGGCACTTTTGGATAACAGTGACCAGAACTGTATGCATGGATCAGTCATAACAAACGCTGTTCTTGACTGGAAACGGTTATATTTTACCAAAGGACTAGGATTGGAACATAATTTACAGAGAAGGGAAGAAATGCTCTCACAAAAATAAAAAGATGAAGTCACTAGATTGTGAACATTAAAGCTGAAGGTGTGCCAGAAGAAAAAATGGTAGCAATTAGGAGGAATCCCTCGATTTTTTCCGGCTGAGCCAGAAGTAGGATGAGGTAAACTAATGGGGGATGGAAGGAAATGAGGGAAGGCTGAGGGTCGCTGGGTGACCTGGGCCTTTGTTACCAGATGGTGGGAAGCACCACCTTGGCCTCTCACATGAATGCTAAGCAGAGGAGCTTTTGTCTGGCGAGCGCAGCAGCAGAAGCAGGAGCTGGGTGTTTCTACGAGCTTCCAAAACCGCGCTGGCCGCACTTTCACCGAACACACACCTCCCAGCCACCACTTTCTAAAGCCCACGGGAATCTCTGGACTTCACAAACACACGCCGTGTCAATTTCCAGGATGGAATTCCCAAATGCCAAGAGCCCAGCCACAGCGTAACACGCTCCCACACTCCTGACCCCAAAGGCCACAGGAAAGTGAGAGGTCAGACGAGAAGTAACACTCGGAGGCCCGTTTCCTAGACGGATGAAAATAAAATGAAGTGCTGTCTAGTGACGAAGCTAATAAAAAGAAAAGGTCCTATTATTTTCTAACAAACTACAAGACATTTGGAAAGATGTGACATGATAATTAAGGGTTTTTTTTAACTTGAAAAAGAGTTTGTTTAGCTCCTAACTTGATGCGAAAGATTTCAAATCTGAGGCTAAACCTAAAAACAGTAACATTCAAACTGATATTAAAACACCAAAATGACCACAAAGATGAAAGAATAAATAAATACTGTCAATAACAATAAACAAACATTTATTAATAATATTATTTAATGCACAGCTTTAGCACTGCATTAGAGTAACTTGTTGACAGGTATTTGCTCTACATCTCAAATTATTGACCAAATAAACAATTTTTAGGCAATTTCTTTGTTATTTGCCAACAGGAAAACAATAACACATGAAGAGGTCAGTTCAAGCAGCGGATGTTCACTCAGTGTAGAATAAATCTGTATGTGAGCAGAAAAAAAACAGCATTTTCTCCCAATTCACTGACAAACCAGAGAAAGCCTCTTTAACCTTGTGGATGGATGATGTATGCAGGAGGTGCCATCATCAGCTCATGGTGATCCAGATCGTTATCTAAAGCTCTGCAAAACCTGTCAAATAAAACTCACTAATATACTCTAGAAAGTTGTAGTGTTAATATTTACATTTGTGATTCAGGCACCTGGTATTTCCTGTCGTTTACATTAAATAGGGATGTAGGATATAATTGCCTACAGATAACTAGATGACAAAAAAAGATTTCTTAAATAAAATGCTCAGGGAGAGAATATAAAGTCTCCCTCTGATCATCATCTGATCTATTCTCAAATTGTTCCCAGTGGTCTTTAAATTCTAATTATGTTGTTTATACTATCACCAGAATGACAAAAACTTGTTGTTTCTGCAGAGCAGAGGCAGCTCATCAGAAATTTACCTCTAAGTTGTGGGAGGGACTGTTGGCACAGAGCAACTCCACCTCCATTTCCCATCCACCATAATTAAAAGTGCTCTATTTACATGCTCTCCCGCTTTCTTACAGCCCCTCATACCCCAAAGAATATTGGAACTATCCAGCCATACAGTTATGAGTCAGTTTCCAGCACTGATGGGGAAAATCAAGACCTGCATGGATCTACAAAATGAAGCATCAGAATGGGGCGGAGCAGGAAGCTTGTGCCCCACCTATTTTCTACATCACAAATATAATCTTTTTCAAACTGTATTTTTTTTTTCGTCTGCTCCGGATTCACAGTGATTTAAATAAAGAAATACTCAGAAATTAAATTTTGAGCTTAATTTTCTTCACATATGTCCATCACCAGGAAAATGTCACAAGAACATGTTAAACACAGTTTTTTTAAAAGAGTGGGTTTTTAAATCAAAGATGTTTTGTACCATCTATGCATTGTGGCTCTGAACTAAAGAAGCTTCCTATAACACATGTGAAAGGAGGGGATGGGAAACTTTTTCCAATGTCAAATTTAAAGACATACTATGACTTATCTTTTTACCTTACTTATAGTGCTGCCATTATTTTAATAGTTGACTAATCACCAATTATTTTTAACGATTAGTCAACTAATCAGGTCATGCGCAAACTGGATGTAAAGCACACATCTCAACCATCATTATCTTTAAACTAACTAAAAACTAGATATATAGCATTACCTGCAATAATAATTGCATTAACAATAATCCATAATAATACATTTATAATAATGTTAGTGTGAATGCTGTAAGCTGAATTTAGCTGCTGAAGATGGTGAAATTGATAGCTAAAAATGCTGAAGTTGATAGCTGAAATGGCTGAAATTGTTAGCTAAAGACGCTGAAGCTGATAGCTGAAAACGCTGAAGCTGATGGCCAGCTAAAATATTAGCTAAATGCCAAATTAGCCAAAAAACTGAAAAAAAGCCCAAGTTAGCTAAAACTGCAAGCATGCAGCTGAAATATTGGGTAAACTCCAAAATAGCCTAAAAAACCTTAATAAATGCCAAAATAGTCCAAAAAGCTAGCAGAATGCCATTATAACTTTCAACTTTACAACACTCTGACTCCATATAACTAACGACTAATCAGCTATTAAATTGGTCATCGAGTATTTTAATCATTGATTAGTCGACTAATCGTGGCACCCCTACTTACTTACCAAAAACACTGAATAAAATGTATAAAGAGGAGAAGCCCCCGCTATGGTAAACACAAACAGAAGACAGCATCATCTCTGGTAGCAGGAAATCAGGTTTAAAGATCCCATCTCACAGGTAAGCCACAGTAGATATTGTTGGTCAAACAAAAACAAGCATCACTCAGCTCACAGCAGCAGGAGAAATCTGCCTAATCCCCACACTACTGATGCCATGCTGTAAATAAAACAGGAGGTTACGCAACCACACTGACTTAACCAGAAGTGGGCTAGGGTAACACCAAGCGGGTAACACCGGGCGGGCCATCCTTGAGTCAGCTCAGAGAAGAGCTGCATTCCTGAGCAGTGACAGTGCCAGATCACCACATTAAAGGGATGCCAGAAGTCAGGACTCAGAAAGCTCCATGCTTACTTGATGTGAACCCCAATGGTCGAAGGTGAAAACGTGTTCAGAGTAAAGACAATTCAAAAAAATACTCCCATCAACAATAAAACACCTGTCATTCTGAGAGCTAAGGCCCGTCAGGTTGGTGCACCAACACGGCTTTAGCATCTCAACTCCCTTCAACGGACCCAGCCCCGGTACTTAAACCCATAACACATCCAAATAAATGACGCACATGTGTCCAGCATGTAGACATTCACCAACCCAACGCAGCAGCTGACCACCGAGGTGTATCCACAGCAGCAGCGCTTTAATTTGGCTAAAGCATCCTGCTAGTCAGCAATCACAACTGAACAAAGCCGGTGAGCATCGGCAAAGCCCGCTGGCATGCCGGCGACTCCGCTTCCCCCAACAAAATACAGCTACACGCTCATGTATAACATTTGTTACTATTTTGTGGTCAAAATGTAGACATTTTTTCCTATCAACTATGGTTAAAACGATCGTACAGCCTCCAGATGACAACCGGCTTGATTAGCTAGCGTTAGCACACTTAGCTAGCTAATTGTACCCTCCCCTCCCAGCTCCCTCAATACCAAACCATCACCCCCACATCCCACCCGTGTAATCGACCACCAGCCCGGCTGCCCTGCGAGCTAAACTCGTGCTAGAAAGTTAAACGTGCCACACAACATGCATTTGTTACCCGGGTGAAAGGATACTGAGGCGGCGGTACGACGCCAGGCTGCGGGGCTGCTGGGGCTCCCGGCGGCAGAGACACGGAGGTCAGGGTAGCCCGCAGTTGGCTCGACGAAGAGGGGCCACTTCCAGGTCCGCTAACTGCGACAGCGGCGGTTTTCGGGACCACTTTCGGTGGCAAACTCATCGCAAAAAGATCAAAAATTAAAAACAATGCCTTAATAAATAAAGGTACAAACAGCGCTTAGCTTGCATTCATAAAGCAAGCCGAGGAGATACTTGAAACAGGCCCCAAATCCCTCTAACGAGCGGGGATAACGAAGCTGGAATTGCAACACAAACGTCTTTTTTCATGGAAAGTCGCTGTTCGGATCAGCGGTGCTATTCATGGGGACGGTGGGAGGTTTAGCCTCCCTAGCCCGTCCGGAACCTCTGCGGATCCGTTTCGGTTCGTTTCTCTCAAACGGAATAATCGCCGCAATCTTCGACCTCCCTCGGCGGTCTATCTTTTCCTCGCGGCAGTTATGTTTTCTATCATTTTTTTCCTCACAGAGATGAGAGACTTCGCCAACATGGCGTAGCGGCCGCTTTCAGCAGTCCGGGCAGGACAGATGATTCGACAAATCTCGGCCAGTTACGGAGCCGCTCGGCTAATCAAATAAGCGTTTCAATCAAACACAGATATACGGCGTCCCACATGGCCAGATTAAAAAAAAAATCACATAATTTATTAATTTATTATTATTATTATTATTAATATTATTTCAAAATAAAAATAAAAAGTAATTCAAGTTAATTATAGCTAGTTGTATATACAAAAATATATGAATACATTTCACTACTATAAATTATATTTATATTTTGTATGTTTTCTTTTTTTGCACAAAAGTGGCAAAATATAGTTATGTTATTTTTATATTATTATAAATTTTCAATTTGGAATGTTTTAAGCTCAACAAAGCATCCACTTTTTCCATCCTTCCACACGAACGTGTTTATAGCGCCATCTACCGTCCAAACGTGTGTCTTCTTCTTCTTTTCCTTTCGGCTTTTCCCTTCAGGGGTCGCCACAGCGAATCAGTTTCCTCCATCTAAGCCTGTCTTCAGCATCCTCCACTCTAACACCAGCCACCTTCATGTCTTCATTCACTGCATCCATAAACCTCCTCTTTGGTCTTCCTCTAGACCTCTTTCCTGCAGCTCTAGACTCAGCATCCTTCTACCAATATATTCACTGTCTCTCCTCTGAACATGTCCAAACCATCTCAGTCTGGCCTCTCTGACTTTATCTCCAAAACCTCTAACATGTGCTGTCCCTCTGATGTATTCATTCCTGATCCTATCCATCCTGGTCACTCCCAAAGAGAACCTCAGCATCTTCATCTCTGCTACCTCCAGCTCTGCTTCCTGTCTTTTCTTCAGTCCCACTGTTTCTAGTCCAAACAACATGGCTGGTCTCACCACAGTCTTGTACACCTTTCCTTTCATTTGTGCTGAAACTCTTCTGTCACACATCACACCTGACACTTTTCTCCACCCATTCCAACCTGCTTGCACTCTCCTCTTCACTTCTTTTCCACACTCTCCATTACTCTGTACTGTTGACCCTAAATACTTAAACTCCTCCACCTTCTTTATCTCTTCTCCCTGTAACCTCACTCTTCCACTCTGGTTCCTCTCATTCACACACATGTACTCTGTCTTACTGCGGCTAACCTTCATTCCTCTCCTTTCCAGGGCAAACCTCCACCTCTCTAACTCCACCTCCACCTGCTCCCTGCTCTCACTACAAATCACAATATCATCTGCAAACATCATAGTCCATGGTGATTCCTGTCTAACCTCATCCGTCAGTCTGTCCATCACCATTGCAAACAGGAAGGGGCTCAGAGCTGATCCCTGATGTAATCCCACCTCCACCTTGAACTCCTCTGTCACCCCTACAGCACACCTCACCACTGTCTTACAGCCCTCATACATGTCCTGCACTGCTCGGACATACTTCTCTGTCACTCCAGACTTCCTCATACAATACCATAGTTCCTCTCTGGGCACTCTGTCATAAGCTTTCTCCAGATCTACAAAGACACAGTGGAGCTCTCTCTGACCTTCTCTGTACTTCTCTATCAACATCCTCAAAGCAAATGTTGCATCTGTAGTGCTCTTTCTTGGCATGAAACCATACTGCTGCTCACAAATGTTCACTTCTGCTCTTAGTCTGGCTTCCACTACTCTTTCCCACACCTTCATTGTATGGCTCATCAGCTTTATTCCTCTGTAGTTACCACAACTCTGCACATCTCCCTTATTCTTAAAAATGGGCACCATCACACTTCTCCTCCATTCCTCAGGCATCTTCTCACCACCTAAGATCCTGTTGAACAACCCGGTCAAAAACTCCACTGCCATCTCTCCTAGACACTTCCATACCTCCACAGGTATATCATCAGGACCAAGAGCCTTTCCACTCTTCATCCTCTTCAAAGCCCCTCTCACTTCACCTTTACTAATCTTTCTTACTTCCTGCTCCACAACCGTCACCTCTTCTACTCTTTGTTCTCTCTCATTCTCTTCATTCATCAACTCTTCAAAGTATTCTTTCCATCTTTCCATTACACCACTGACACCTGTCACCACATTACCATTCCTATCCTTGATCACCCTAACCTGCTGCATGTCCTTCCCATCTCGATCTCTCTGCCTTGCTAGTCTGTACAGGTCAGTCTCTCCCTCCTTACTACCCAACCTAGCATACAAGTCATCATAAGCTCTTTGTTTGGCCTTTGACACCTCTACTTTCACCTTACGCTGCATCTCCCTGTACTCCTGTCTACTCTCCTCAGTCCTCTCAGTGTCCCACTTCTTCTTAGCTAGTCTCTTACTCCGTATACACTCCTGCACCTCCTCATTCCACCACCAAGTCTCCTTATCAACTCTCTTTCCTGATGACACACCAAGTACACTCCTACCTGTCTCCCTGATCACATTAGCTGTAGTTATCCAGTCATCTGGGAGTACCTCCTGACCACCCAGAGCCTGTTTCAACTGTTTCTTAAAAGTCATGCAACAATCTTCTTTTTTCAGCTTCCACCAGTTTGTCCTCTTCTCTGCCTTTGCCCTCTCTTTCTTCATCTTCTTCACCACCAGAGTCATTCTACACACCACCATCCTGTGCTGTCTGGAAACACTCTCACCAACCACTACTTTACAGTCACTGATCTCCTTCAGATTACACCGTCTACACAAGATGTAGTCTATCTGTGTGCTTCTACCTCCACTCTTATAGGTCACTCTATGTTCCTGTCTCTTCTCAAAGAATGTATTCACTATCGCCATTTCCATCTTTTTTGCAAAATCAACCACCATCTGTCCTTCTACATTCCTCTCCTGGATACCAAACCTGCCCATCACCTCCTCATCACCTCGGTTTCCTGCACCAACATGACCATTGAAATCTGCACCAATGACAACTCTCTCATTTCCAGGGATGCTCATCATCACTTCATCAAGATCCAACCAGAACTTCTCCTTCTCTTCCAGCTCACATCCTACCTGTGGGGCATACCCACTAACAACATTGAACATGACACCCTCCATTTCTATCTTCAGACTCATCACTCTATCTGACACTCTTTTTACCTCCACAACACTCCTAACAAACTCCTCCTTTAGGATAACTCCTACTCCATTTCTCTTCCCATCTCCACCATGATAGAACAACTTGAACCCTGCTCCTAAACTTCTAGCCTTGCTACCTTTCCACCTGGTCTCCTGGACACACAGTATGTCTACCTTTCTCCTCTGCATCATGTCCACTAACTCTCTACCCTTTCCTGTCATAGTTCCAACATTCAAAGTCCCAACTCTCAGTCCAACACTAGTGACTTTCCTCTTCTCTCTCTCCCTACGAACCCGCCTTCCTCCTCTCCTTCTTCCACCAACAGTAGTCCAATTTCCACCGGCACCCTGTCGGTGAACAGCACCGATGGCGGTCGTTGTTAACCCGGGCCTCGACCGATCCGGTATGGATTTCGTAGGTCTGATTCGCATATTTGATTTGGCAAGATTTTACGTCGGATGCCCTTCCTGACACAACCCTCTGTATTTATCCGGGCTTGGGACCGGCACAATGAGACCCTGGCTTGGGCCCCCTCGTGGCTACATTACCGTCCAAACGTGTGTACTCACAGCAATTGTTGACCAAATCTGGGTGTTCAGTCTGCATTGACTCATAAAGATAATACTGCTGCCACAAACGATTATTTTAATCGTCGACTAGTCACAGATTATTTTTTCTGATTAGTTGACTAATCTGGTCATGTGCAAACTGGATGTAAAGCACACATCTCAACCATCATTACCTTTAAACTAAGAACTAGATATAAAGCATAACCTGTGATAATGAATGCTGTAAGCTGAATTTGAACGCTGAAGATGGTAGTGCTGATAGCTGAAGATGCTGAAATTGATAGCTGAAAACACTGAAGCTGATAGGTAGCTAAAATATCAATGACATGACAAATTAGCCTTAAAAAAAATGAAAAAAGTCTAAGTTAACCAAAACAGCAAACATGCAGCTGAAATATTACCTCAACTCCAAAATAGTCTAAAAACAAAAAAAGCCTAAGTTAGCCAAAAATAGTTAGCATACAACGGAAATATTATATAAACTCAAAATTAGCCTAAACAACTGAAAAAAATCATAAATTTGACAAAAATAGCTAGCGGGCAGCTGAAATATTAGCTAAACTCCTAAATAGCTTAAAAAACCTTAATAAATCCCAAAAGAGTCCAAAACGCTAGCAGAATTATAACTTTCAACTTTACTACACTCCAACTCCATATAACATAAAGTAACAACTGATCGACTATTACATTTGTCGTTGACTATTTTCATAGTCAATTAGTCGTCGATTATTATCGATCGTGGCGGGCCTAAATTATACTGAAAGTGTGGTAGATTTGCTTCAAATGGCATTAATAGTTCAACTTCAGCGTTTCACCAAATTTGTTTTAATATACAAAATAATTTGTGACAAACTCTCCATTCCAGGTATGACACATTATGGCTTGGCCTATGCACATCATCTGCGTGGCACAGTTTTACAAACAAATATTTATATGTTTTCTTTACAAATACATGAAAAAATGACAATGGCACAGTGATAAAAAGAGTTTTGCACAAAACTTTTCAGTTTTTGTCAAGCTTATAGATCTTACAGGTCCCTGGTATGCTGTTTTATAAAAATATAACTATAAATACAACACATTAAATCAGAGCAGATCCATCCACGGTGAAAAGCAACTGTAATAACACTGCTTATTCCATACAGAGTGAATAAACAATTTGCATAACTGGAGGGGTTCTCCCATTTTTTTTTAACCGTCGGTTGAATTCCCAGTGTTGGGAAAACACATTTAGAGCCACTTTTAGTTTCAGAGCTTAAGGAAGGCTGTTGTGGAGATCAACATTCTACAATCTTTATTAAGAGGCACGGAATTCAAAGTTTCAGTGGTTTCTGAATTTCTGTCAGTACTTTGGGCAATCATTCCACATTTCATCTGCTGTGAAACAGCACTGCGAGCAACAAGGCATCACCACAGTTCACACTTATGTTTGGGGTTCATGGGGGCGTTGGCACGGCAACCAAAGTGCTTGGAGAATTCACGAGAGTTGGAGATGGTGCCGATGACCCGAAACCTCGATGGGCTGTGGGGGTCTGTGATCACGCCCTCATGTGAGCTCTCTGGTGTCCTGACGGAGCACCAGACCTGAAAATCAATAAAATACATGAATATGCTTTATTTATTTACTTGTCCGATAGTCCTTAAAAAATATTGAAATGATTTCCCATTACCTAGAAATATTCTCTAGCAATACATTTGAATTTGTTATGCCAAAATGCAAACTTACACTTGAATAACTAAATGTTGTATTAATTAATGTACTATACTAGTACAAGTGGAAGTGACTTGCAGGAGACAGTAGTGTTTAAAGACCCACTCTGATGAAAACTGTTTTTTTTTTAACATGTTCTTATGGCATTTTTCTGATGAAGGAGGACATATATAAAGTTTAAAATTGCATTTCTGGGTATTGGTTTATTCAAATTGTTGAGAATAAGGAGCAGAAGAAAAAAAAAGCCACTTGAAAATGATCATATTTGTAAGGTAAACAATATGCTGCTCCCGCTCTCAGACACGGGAAGAGGGGCGGGGTTGCTCGGCACCAACTTTCCTGACTCAGAGGTAAAGAATTACTGCCACTTTTTTGAAAAAAAGGTGGCTAAAAATTTTATAATTAAAAAACCACTGGGAACGCTTGAGAACAGATCAATAAGATGATTGGAGTGGGACTTTAAACATTAATGTATGATAACATAACATGGACACAAACCTGGGCAAATCCAACGAAAAACAGCTGATGGTTGGTCATTCCAAGGGCAGGCAGCGTGGGTTCCTCGCCGTTCTTTTCAATCCAGTTCACATAAGCCTTCAAAGCAGCAAATAATCACATTAGAAGGACGGATCTGAGTTTTCTCCACACAGGAAAGTTCAGATGAGAGGATGTAAGGCGTCCTTTTATCTGTCGGAAAAGGTGCGTTTTAACATGCTGGAAATGTTTTCTGTTTCCATATTACTTTCTCATCAGCTATAGAGCTGGTGACCTTTGCTGACATGGAAAGAATGTAATGTGCGTGGAAGTAACCAGAGGCTGACAAGGCCGCTCGCAGCCACCTGTTGCATTTCCAGGCCGCACTGTAACCGAAACAACCGTGTTTTTCCAATACACGCTAATAGAGCCGACCCAAAACAGACTAACATCAACTTTAGCAGAGGTTAAACTTACTCTGGGTTTTCTTTAGACATTGGAAAACAGGAAACATTTAAATAAAGATTTTATCTTTCAAAAGTGATAAAAATATGATAAACTTCAGACATTTTTCTTTATGACTTGACAGGATGACACTTTCTCTCTTGGAAACACACCGGAATTTATTTAAGACGATTTTTATCTATATATCTGACCTTATAAGCAGCTTTTAATCCACCATTGTCCGCAATGTTTTCTCCCAGGGTGTGTTTTCCATTCAGCGGCTCCTGGTTAATGCTGTAATTTCCGTACTGCTCCACCATGCACTGAGTCTGTCTCTTGAAGGCCTCCACAGACGAGTTCTTCCACCAAGGACGCAGGTTTCCATCCTTATCGTACTCCCGTCCTTCAAAAAAAGGGAAAAACATTTTCTTAGTTTTTGCAAAAATCACAGCAATGGCTATAATGGCCTTTATTAAAAACGGTCTTTTCTGAAGGTACCTTGATCATCAAACGCATGTGTCAGTTCATGACCCATGACCACCCCGATTCCACCAAAGTTTAGAGCTCTGAAAAATTACAAATGAACATTAGCATGAACCATCTGTTTGTGCAACAGAAAGTTTTCTTTCATTATGTTTAGATTTCGGTGACAAATCATGTCACTTTCATCTAAAACAAAGAAGAAAAGGACATAAGTTGATGTTTTATTAAAATAGTTTCATAATAATATATTTTTTTAAGATCTACTACAATAAAACTGCATTTTTAAGATGTTCTGTCATTTTTCTGATAATAAAAAAACATATTTAAAGAAAATTGAGCTCAAAATGGCATTTCTGAGTATTCAAATGGTCAAATCTTTATTTAAATCTTTGTGAATCAGGAGCATACGAAAAAAAATGCTGTTTGAAAAAGAGCATATTTGTGACATAGAAAATATGCTGGGCGGGCCACCTACGCCCTGCTCTGTCTAAACAGAGAGCTCTCAGCTACAGCGAGGGGAAGAGGGGCGGGGCTGCTCTGAGAGAACAGCTTACAACTCAGAGGTGAAATTCTGATGAACTCCTGATGCTCTGCAGAAACTATGTTCTAGAAAAAAAAATGGGGGCTATAAAGAGTATAATCATAATAATAAAAAAAAACACTGGGAATGATTAAAAAATAAAAAATAATTGAAGTGGGGCTTTAATCAGTGTTATATGAGTATTTCCTGAATATCTTTTTCATTTGTATCTGACCCTGCATGGCCCGTTGCCCTACAGTAACTGGATTGGCTTCAGCAATGCTGTGACTCTGAACATGATTCAGTGGCTTCTGAAAATGGGTGATGGTATTGCATCTGACATGAATCCAAAATTATGTCAACAGGTTATAATCCAACAGGCCAAAGAAGGACCAGAACTTTTGTCACTTGGTAGCTGACCTGGAAGGGATCAGGCTTCTTGGATTGAAAGAACGAATGACAGAACTTTGAGAAATGCTGAAAGAAGGTGAATGGATGGAGGGAAAGAGTGTTGGCTGGAAGGAGAGATGGATGGACGGATGGATGGATGGACGGATGGATGGATAGAAGGATAGAGGGATGGATGGATGGATGGATGGAGATGAATAAATGGATGGATGGATGATGGATGGATGGAGATGAATGAATGGATAGATGGATGATGGATGGATGGATGGATGGGTGGATGGATGATGGATGGATGGAGAGATGGGTGGATGGATGGATGGATGGATGGATGGATGGGTGGGTTGGTGGGTGGATGGATGGATGGATGGATAGAAGGATAGAGGGATGGATGGATGAATGGATGAATGGATGGATGAATGGATGGATGGATGGAGATGAATGAATGGATGGATGGATGGGTGGGTGGATGGATGGATGAATGAATGGATGATGGATGGAAGGTTGGATGGAAGGAAGACATACTTGGGCCATGATCGACTATAAAACGGAGCTTGCAGGATTCCAGCTGGCAGGACCATCTCATTCTTGGTTGGGTTGTAATACGCATTTACAGTAGGAGGGGTCATGCTCCACCTGCAAAACGAGAATTGTGTCACCAAAATGAAGCAGTCCACAGGGGACAGATGGTGCTCCGGCTGCTGTCCCAAGTTGACTACAGATCAGTTTGGAGGGCATGGGAACTCCAGTCTAAGCCCCCCCAGTGCCTCATTGGAGACGGGGATCAGCTGAGTGGAGAGACGCCGGTTGCCCGGGAACGTTTGGGGATGGCAGCAGTATTCCGCTGAGTCAGCATGACGGGAATGTGTTCCCAACGAAACGTGCCGCCTCCTCTGAGGGAAGAGGTGCGGAGCGACTCACTGGTTCCTGTTGGGAGCTTTCCTCAGCTGGTCTGCAGTCACTCTGGCAGAGAAGTTGTAGTACTGCATCACATTCTGGAAGTAAAGTTCTGACTCCACCTCAAACTGAAAAAGAGGAGCGAGGAGAATCATATGAACCGTTTCAGTGAGGCGCGGACATCTGCCGTCCACATTTACCTACATCATTGAACACTTTGTCCAGCTTTGTGGCATTCATGATGAATTCGGGGTATCCCACCATGTTGTAAATGGCGTCTGCCTGTGAAAAGTCAGAGTCCAAGGCTGTAAAAGACACATTTTCACAGCAGGTGGCAGCGCTGTCTTTCTTTTCCATTCCAAACATTCTGTTACCTTTTCTTTAGCTGCTTTCTTAGTTTCTGCATCCATCCAGCTGACGTCCTTCAGGCTGTCCTCAAAGGCCCATTTTATTTCACCGACCATCTCCTCCGCCTAAAACACAAAAGAGTCAAAGTCAACTGGTGTCACTGACGCCAGCAGATGTTGGCTGTGAAGAACCTCAGGGCACTTGCAATGTCTTTGCTGTCCTCAGCAAATGTGTCTTTGACGAACATGGCCCCGAGGGCGAAGCCCAGGGCGCTGTCCGTGTCGCTGACGCACAGCTTCCAACGAGGAGTGCAGCTCTGCAGAAAACACACGCCAATGTCAGGAAATCCAAACTATTTCTCATGCATTCGTTTTGGACTTCAGTGAATTTTATTTCTATGGGTTATAACTCTTATTTTTAATTCTTTTTGTATTTTGGAAGGTTTTTTTGTAAGTTTGAAATGAAAAAAGACAAATGAGAGTGACTGAACTGTGATTCAAGTGCAAAACTGAATCAGGAGGGTATGTTTAGAAAACCGTTTCTTTCTTTCCAAGAACAGAAGACGACAAACAGAAACAAAGATCTGTTTCAGCTCGAATGTGAAGGAAAATTCTTTCATTTATGAGCACTGAGACATTACAGTCACATGGCTTCATCACATCAGACAAATAAACAAATATGACCTGAAATGAAAATAAATATTTGACAGTCAGACTTTACATCCTTAGAGAACTCATTTTAACACAAAATAAAACATTAAAACGCAAACTAAAAATGTGCAAAATAAACATTTTTAACAGAACTTATTACTCCTGACTTGAGTTGATCCTCAGACTAAAATGATTCAAATGTTTCTATTTTTT
The DNA here is from genome assembly GCF_002922805.2 of Oryzias melastigma. Taxonomy (NCBI): domain Eukaryota; kingdom Metazoa; phylum Chordata; class Actinopteri; order Beloniformes; family Adrianichthyidae; genus Oryzias; species Oryzias melastigma. Next base: position 8,111,394 of record NC_050516.1, on the reverse strand, counting down.
TCTGTGAACTATTTTCAGGAGCACGGGGAAAACTTTAACCTCAGTGGAACATTCTGGATATTTTTGGTAAAAATGGTCCATCTGTAGTCAAAATGATAATAATGAAAGCGGCGAGCGGCGCTGTATGGTTAGCGGGTTCAATCCACCCCCCCCCCCCTTTGACCCGCCCTCACTGTCTTAGCAAGACGTCCATACCCCTCCCTCTCCCCCTCTGTCCCTGCCAGCCTGATTGGATGTAATAAATTCATTTAAAAAACACTTTCTTCAAAATGGCGGCTTTTCTGTTACTTTTATCTCCATAGCAACCATTTTATTTTTTGGTTGCCTACGGATGACAAACAGATCTATGGAATTCTTGCAAGAATCGGCAAAAATGTAATTTTGGATTTCCTTGACAACAAAGCTTTTTCTTCCTAATATTTTCACATCGAATGTCATATTGTTTTGTTCAGCTTGAGCCAGACAGTCGTCTTAAATTTTTACAATATCCCAGTAAAATATATGGAAGCAACAGGGAATTCTGCTTAATAGACATAAAAACCTACAACTTCTTAAACCACATGTCAAAGTCAAGGCCCGCGGGCTGGATCCGGCCCTCCAGATCATATCTTATTTTTATTAATGGCCCGATGTTTTAGCCTAATATTTTAGCTACATGCTAGCTATTTTGGCTAATTTAAGTTTTTTGTTTTTTTTTTTGCTTTTTAGGCTGTTTTGGCTAATTTAGACTTTTTTCAGTTTTTTAGGCTATTTTGAAGTTTAGCTATTTTTTCAGTTGTATGCTAGCTGTTTAGGCTAACCTAAGTTTTCTTTTTCTAGGCTAATTCGGCATTTAACTAATATTTTAGTGGCTATCAGCTTTAGCGTTTTCAGCTATCAGTTTCTGCATATTCAGCTATCAGCACTAGCATCTTCATTTGCTAAATTCAGCTTACAGCATTCACACTAGCATTATCACAGGTAACAGTATATATCTAGATCGTAAAAATTACGGTTTTAAAAATGTAGTTTTAGAGAGTTCAATAAATGTTTATCCTGTTCAGCCCGTGACCTAAGGTGTGTTTTGGATTTTGGGCCCTTGTGCGACTGAGTTTGACACCCCTGTCTTAAACCATAAAAAACAATAAAGAGAAGTTTAAATTTATAGATATTAAAGGTGAATTTTTTGGGGGGGAAATTCAAGATGGTAGCCTCTTTCCGAGGTCAAAGGTAAGGAAAACTTCACTTGTGGTTGGAGACTCAACCTGTTGGCGTTTGTGTTAAATTTTGTGAAGATTCCTCGAGCAAAACATTTCTTCTCCCAAATTGTGGGAATATGTGAATATTGCTAAATTTCACACTTAGTAAAGGGGCTGTCAAGTTGTTAGTCTGGTGGCCATCCCATAATAACTTCAAGACTTCCTTTGGTTATCCCGACACCTGTGTTTTTTAATTTCCTCGGTGGATTTGGAAATGTTTTTATCAATCCCAATAAAAGATTTTGGCCCCATATTATTGATGGTTTCTCCTGCTGTGATGTCATCCTTTTTTGTGGGGAGGTTCGTTCACTGAGCCTAAAATTCATTTTCACCAGTCACTAGTGGGGGATAAATTTTGGTTAGTTTTGAGTTTGTGGCAGAGGTCAAATTTTCACTCGTGGAGTCAGAAAGAAGAATTGTAAAAACAATTGTGTCTTCCAGTCCAGGATGCTGCGGGACGGTTAAACAAACTGTAGGAAAATGAGCACACACTGGCAATGAAGAATAGGAAGGGGTTCATAGGAAGGGGTTTTAATAGCGCAAATTGGTTATCAGGTAAAAGGAAGGACAAACGAGCCGCGAGCATGAAAAGACAAAAAGAAGTCGTATCTCTGTGAGGAAATGACAGCCTTTCTGAGCTGTAAAATCTGCTTTGGAATTCTGTCCGAGATGGAAAAAGCTACACAGCTGCACTTTCACACAAACCAGACTCACACAAAGAGAGTTTTGATTTGTTATTACAGCCTGACCCCAGTGGAAAACAAGGCCGAGGGAACAGGATCCTGCTTAGATAAGGCTGGGGTCACTGGAGCCTTCCCAGTAAAACATCCACTTCAGTGGAGAAAAATCCTCTTTCAGGGAACACTAACATGTTGGAACGTCTTCACGCGTGTCTTAAGTAAACACTGAATTAATCATTTCTGTTAGAAATAGACGACTGGTACCAACCACAGTGGATCAGAAACAGAGTTGACGTTAGCTCGAGATTAATGCTCTGACTTGGTGGTTTATATTCAGAAGATTCTTTTATCCAGTCCTGGTGAGCAGTTTATAACCCCTCAGCTGCCCTGCCCCAGAGCTGAAGCTGAACCGAAAAAAAGCTTCGACGTTTGCATTTAGAAGAACTTACATAAGATGAATCCACAAAAGCACTAGAAAAGCTATTTAGCATTTTTTCTAGCAGAAATACGCATGAACCAAAAAAAAAGTGTAACTGAAAGAGCAAAATATAAAGTTAAATGCATATTAAAGAACAACTTTGAATTTATTTGCTTTTGTTACATTGTGGATTCTGTAAAATTGATTAAAATTAAATGGAACAAATGTCATTAACTTGAGGTGATTTTATATGTTTGGAATCATTTTCAGTTTTCTACTCAGAGAAAAAACAAACAAGTGAATCATTAATAAATAAAAAGTAAAACAGTAAAACGTTAAGATATAAGCTAGTCAAGTAAAAGCCATGAAGAAACCACAATGACCTTTACATTAAGTAAGACTTTACAGGATTATTCTAAAATGATAACTTCCATCATTTTAAAAACTCACTTCAATGCAAATACAGCATTTACCACGTATTTGCTGTGCAGTCAATGTTGGTCACATGATTCATTCAATTAAAAAAATGTGTTTCCATTGCAGTTTTGCAAACACTGAAAAAAAAGAAAACTTGTAACAATGAATAATTAGTTAGATTTCAAATTATTAGTTTTCACCTCATTAAAACTTTGAGTTGATGGTTTACTCAACTTGAAAATGTAATTAGATAAAAACTAATATTTTTAAGAGCTTTTGTCAATTGATCTAAGAATTCACTTTTTAAAGTGAAATATGTCATTTTTATGCAGCTTAAAAGCAACCTCCTCCGAGCAAAATAACTTTCATACGATAGATGTGAGCTTTTTCTAATTGATTGTGTTTCCATTAGGCCAATTTATTATTGTAAATCCAATTTGCACAATTTTATAGTGAAAACACAGCTATTGTCTAGAGAGCAATTCTTTGTAAAAAGCCTCAACTGAGTGAACACATCACCAGACAGTGGTGTTGAAACACTGTTTAACACTGAGGCTCAAACTCCCCAAATCTGCTGGAAGAAACAATCTGTGAGGACAGAGCGTGTCAGGAAAGTTCAGTTCCGATTCTGCTAGTCACTACTTCCATTTTCTGTGAAAGTTGGACGCAGTGTCAAACAAAAGAACACGGGGTCAAGAAAAATGGCGTTTTTGCTCAGCTGTTTGGGTGTGGGCCAGTTCCTGTGCCCCACGCAGGACTTCAGCTTCAGCTGACGAGCGAGTTCACGTCTCCCTGACATGTAAAACACCACTTAACCCTCTCAGAGCCAAATTAAGTTTTAGTAACAGAAGGAATATGTTATGTGGGGAAAATTATCATGTGGGGTAGTAATAGTAGTTAGCATTTGGCTCTTATATTCAACATCTGCCCTGAGGGGGTTAAAGGCATTTTTGTCAGATTTCAAAGCTTGAAACAAACAACAACTTATGCTTACATAAACATAAGCAAAGCAAATTATTGTTTTAAGCTAAGACTTTATTAGTAGAAGAAGTGCCAAGGCTCTAAACGCCCATTTCTTACCTTTTTAGTGCCGTACATGACCTCCAGGAAGCGCTGCTCTGCATCCTGGAACCTTTGGTCTAAAACAGAAACCATCTTTCTCACTACCTTCATAATCATATAGTTGTTGAGGAGGCTGCAAAAAGAAAACATCACACTCAATGGGTTGATCTCTTCAATGAGAACTGAATGTTTGGTAGCAGGATATTCATGCACAGCTTCTCTGTAAAAATAAAAAGGAAACCAAACAGTTAAAGAATTTAAAATGATTTAATTTGTGACCTTTTATTAGTTTTCTCTATGAGGTCGGAAACTTTCTGGAGATACTCTTTGGCATAAACAACAACCGGCTCGGACTGGTTAAGTGGCACCGGCTCGAACACTTCACTCAGGTATGGCATCCACTCCACAGCCGGGGCCAGAGTCTGCAGAAACAAAGACACCACACACGCAAAGTGAGAAATTCCTAAATGAGCTTTTTCTGACAATACTTTCACTCACTTCTGGAGTCAGAAACATGAACTCACCTTCAGATCCTCCACCTTCATCTTGTGGTAGATGAGCTCCTCATCTCTCCTCTCCTCTTGAGGGACGGTGATGTTGGCCAAGGTGGTTTCAAAGTCCACAATCTCCTTCATCATCGTTTGAGACGTCTCCTCCGTGCCGCCCAGAAGAACCCCCAACTCCACCAGGAAGGTCAGGTATGCCGTGAGATACTGCAAAGCCCAGAAAGCATCGCGGAGTGGATGAGAAGTTTGATCAAACTCACTTAGACGTGTAATCCTCAGGAAAAGCTTTCCCTGAGGATCAAATGCAGATTTATTATTTCCTGACTTTCTATGCAGATGTGAAACACGTCTTTGTTCTTTCTCACACTCGAGGCGACCAAAAACAGTTTTTGCTTCAACACATTCTTCTCCTAACAACTGTAAAACCAAGGAGGGCACCGCTTGCCTTTTCATTTGCTGTTTTGTTGAGGTAGTAATCTCTGGAGGGGAGCCCCAAGCTGGACTGATCCACCTAAAGTGACAAAGGGAAAAACGATAAGACATCCTGTGACTCTGCGTCCATCCAGAACCAACAAAGACAGCTTCTTTCCACACAGATGAAAAAACAGGATCATATTTTTACAATTTGTTCCAGTCCCATGACGGCACACCGAGATTCATGCATCTCAAGTGTCACCAGAAACCACATGAAGAGTAAAAAATATATATTTATAAATCTAAAGCTATAATCCAGAAAACAAAAGGAACACAGGAACACTATAAAATATCCGATTATCCGAATATCCGATTTGTACAATTTCATAGTAAATGGAAATGTTAGTTCTGCTTTATGATCATTATTGTTTAAAATTCACAAAGTGACATTTAAGAACCAAAATAAAGTTAAGGTTAAACTCCAGTGTGAATGCAGCACCGCTGCAGTGACAGCTATCCTGAGCGTAACAGCTGATACCATCTAAACCACGGAGAATCCGGACAAAGCGACCACAGCAGGAAGATGTTCAACTTGAGCCTTCAGAGGCGTAAACAGGGACATTCGACCAACCAAATCCAAATCCTTATACCTGGATGACGTTGCTGTTGGAATTCTTGGAGTCCGTGCTAACAAAGACGGTGAAGAACGGCGATGTGCGTAAGCTGCCCGACACTTTCCGCAGGACCTCCTGGAAGTTGTTCTTGTCCCAGGGCCCATTCAGAGCCCAGCCTCCTAACTGCAGGAGGGAGCAGACAGTGATTCCTCCAGACAGAGAGCAGAGCTGACCTGACGGCCGGCATGTGAGCAAACATACCTGGCTGATCAGCTGCTGGAGAGGCTGGGCTCCTAACTCCTCAATCTTGGACTCGTTCATGCAGGCCTGATAATATCTCTGAGCTTTCTCTTCAGCTTTACTCAAACCTTTCATTGTTGTGTTTTCTGCCCAAAATAAGGGATCAAATAAAGACAAAATATGCGGCCAATGTTCACATCTCAGATCCCGCTTTAAAAAACGTCTCTTACCTAATAAATGCTTCATCACAAGCATGTTGTGCTCCCACAGGTTGCTGAAAGGACCCCACCGGGACTTCCCCTCGGGAAGGGGGTTGTTCTTCACCCAGCCCCCACAAGCAAAGTCGTAGAAGTCATGGCAGGGGTCCACAGATCTGTCCAGAGCTCCCATGACCGCGCTGGCCACGGTGATGCATGGTCCCGTCAGGCACGAGCCCGGGTGAGCTGTCAGAGTTAACAAAAAGCATCGTCAAGGTTCTGCCGGCGGCTGAAATCTGAAAAAAAACGCGGCGGAGAATCAGAAAAATATTTCATGGGAGCACAAATATGCATGAGGGTTTTCAGAGCATCTGGAAAGTATTATTTAGGCCAAGATACACAACCTGGAGGGAAAACTCGCCTCTGTAGAAATCCTTTCTAAATAGATGGTTTAAGGAAAACAAGAGCCGTGGTAGACGTGAAACATCACCAACGAACACTTCGACCTGTTTAGCCCTGAAAAATGGAGCTCAGACTTTGGGTGAACCCCTCCAAATACCTCAGGACTGACAAAGACGTGTAAACAGAAGATCTTTAAGGTGTTCTCGGAATTCCATCTTTACAACAGAACAGTCTGTCCGCGCTCGGCATCAAACAGATATGAGGAGAAGTCACGAGCAACAATGAGAACAGCGTGTCCCAGGGGAGGGTCGTCCTTGTTCCTCTCATTATTTTAAAGTGTCATCTGACATGCGATGCCGAATGGAAGGAAGTGGTACTCTGCTTCCCATGGTGGACGTGAGGAAGCGAGCACTGATGAGAAGCTGCCAGGATGTGGTGCTAAATCCACTCAACTGTTTCCATAATGAACCAGCTCGGGGGGACAGTCATGGTCGCTGTGCTAAAGTTCAAAGGGGGGGTTTTCACAAAAAAAAAGTACAAATAGCTCCGATGGTATCTTGGTTTGAACAAACAGCTGTAAAAAGCAAAAAATTAGAATTTGTTGTCACTAATTTATTTGCAAACATAATTAAAATAAGCTTTAATGACTCCAGTTTACCTATCTTTGATATATTTTCTCTTATTTTAATCCCCAAAACAAGATATTTTATGAAAACATTTGGAGAGAAACAGCATTAAAAAGGATCATATATTTACAATTTTTATATTTGTGTCAAATCAAAGGATATATTAGAACATTTTTATAGTGTGAATGCTTACTCTACAGTGATTCTCCCAGTGATTTCTGCATACTTGGTATCAAAATGTTCAGCTAGTTCAGGACATTACTGCTTGTATTTTGGTATTCATCAACTTTATAGTTTTTGAAATATTGAGCAAAATATGCTCCATAGTAAATGAATGAGAAAGTCTTCAGATTTCAAAATTTTAAGTAGATTGTCAACAAATCTTTAAATATATTCATGGGCTGTTTTCATCTTTTTATAGTAGTTTTAAAAAATTGAGTTTAGCTAAAATTTTAGCAACATGCTAACGTTTTTGGCTCATTTGGTTTACTCAGGAATTTTAGAATATTTTGGAGTTCAGCTGGTATTCAAGCAACACACTAAATATTTTTTGCAAAATTGGCGTGTGGGGATTTCTAGGCAATTTTACTAAAATTATTTTCAGAAATGTAGGTAAACTTCAGCGCTCTTTCACAGTTTCTTTAACAAAATTTTCAGTCTTTTAGCAAATTTAACATTTTGCAAATAGTTTTTGCATTTTCAGCAAATCCCTTCAGCAATTAAAGTATATTTTATCATCATTTTCATCAAAAAGCTTCAACACCTTCAGCATCTCATCTCAGCAAAAAGCATTCACACTAGCACTATCGCAGATAATCTGACTTTTCTAGTTTTGTTTGGTCTTATTTAGTTTAAAATAAAGATATTCAATGAGTCTTTTTTCTTAAATGAGCTTTTCCACCCATATTTTGTCTTTAACAGGGGTCTGCAACCTGCGGCTCCAGAGCCACATGAGGCTCTTTGACTCTTTCATTGTGGCCCTCTGGTTTATGAAGAAAGAAAGCACAAGGTTATACAGCAGATTTTATATATTTGAAGAAACTCAAGGATTTTAAGTGTGCCTAATAGCTTTAAAAACATAGTAAAACTCACTTAAATGGCTCTCATTTAAATTTGGTAAGTTAGATTTACAAATTTCTGACTGGCATCATCCACAAATAGTAAAATAAACTGTTACTGCTACTTACTACAACATTTGCTGCGTTGAGATGATGCTGTGACACAGAGTGTATTTCATTTTGAAAGGAAGTCATATGAACCTCTGCTAAAAGTGATATGGTATCTCCTTTTGAAGAATAGACTGTGGCTCCTCCCAGGTCATGGTCAGTAAGAGATCCACTCGAATGGCTCTTTAAAGGCCCGGTCCAACTGGCTTTCACGGCAATATCACTGCTGAAGCACAGAAGCACAGTCATCCCCCTGGTACAGACACTGTTAGCAGTGGACTGGCAGTCAAACAGCCGAGATATGGCAGCAGAATAGCACGCGGTACAAAATTTGGATGGCGTTACACGTGGAAAGAATTTTTGAACTGCACAAAAATGTAGACCGTGGGTGACTGCGTGTGGTACCAGCGGTACAGCAGTGCAACGGGTGCGAGATCGGGCCATGGAGCAAACGCCGGCACACATGCTTGGACGCCGAAACTCCGCGTTCCTGCACGGCTGTAGCACGGCCGTTTCCCCGGCCGGTCTGCGTTTGTACCACTGCTTACAGCGTCTGTTTAGCGGCTGAGCATGGGAGGACGCGCTCACACGTGATTAAGCAGAGCTCTGGCGCTGGAATGGACTCCTGTGTCTGTATCACTGATATTCCACGAACATGCAGAGAGTTAGTGCGTCTAAGCACGTGTGGCAGATTTTTACATTTTTTTACCCGCGACATGGCCGTCAAATCCTGTGTGACAAGGCTTTAAGTGTCGAAGGTTGCAGACTCCTGTTCAGCCCCTCCTGCTGCTGATTACCTGGACCAGGTGTGTTTTGTCAACAGGAGATCTGTTAGTTGGAAAACATGGAGGCCTGGAGTTTTCCTGTTTCTTTCGAAAGTAAATGATTTAATATACATTTGATTTATTAAAAAAATATTTTTTTTCGGAAAACACATTAAAGGGAAATCTGCAATTTTTGATACATAGGCGGAGGACCAAACGGTGTAACTGCAGAAGTTTAGGTGGAACTTGATGTATGGATTTTTGATATTTTTTCCTAAAAAGCACACAAGCAGATATCTTCTTACATAGACAAATGAGTGCTGCTTATGGATATTAGGAGAACTAAAATAAAATGCAGTTTTCAGCTCGTTTGATATAAAGACTCCATTTATAAAATAAATGCATCAGGAAATAAATGCAATATTAACAAACGAGCCATCCTGAAATGTAAATCTGATGTTTTTTCAGCAGCAGAGCAGCAGAAAAAACTGTCAGCTCCTGGTAAAAAAAGAATATTTACGGCTGGAGAAGATGGTTATTCATCACAATAAAAACCTGAGCAATGGAAGCCTCGAGCTCACCCTGTTTGTAGAAAACTCCTGCACAGATGAGCGACACAAACAGGACCACCGACAGCACGCAGACCGAGAGCAGCAGCCTCCTCTCCCTCGGAGTCTTGTCCGGCCAGCAGGAAGCCCCCCGGCCCTGCAGAAGAGTCACCTGCTCACACACACAGGACACGCAGGTAAATGTTTGAGCTGAACACATACAAAAAAACTCAAAATGCAGGAATACAATCATTCAGGGCCGGTCTGTGAAAGTCTCTGAGTTTGACGACAGGTTTCAGAGAACAATAGTTCTCCTGTAACTGCATCCCAATCCTCTTACGCAGCAAAGGTTAAGCATTCTTCAAGCGTTCCTTCTCACCACTGATATTTGTCTTTTGTCCTGATTCAGAACAAAAACGCTAATCCTACTGAACTGATGGATAAGGTGTCATTTTTGGACACAACCTGAAGAAAGCTTCTGAGAAAACAAACTTCAAGGGACTTACTGATCGGCAAAAGTCCACAGATTGATTTAACTTCCTGTTCCAGAGGTTAAAGCTCCCAGAAGAATTTAATTCTGAGAGCACTTACTCCAAAAGTCACCATCAAATCCTTTAATTAGTTCATTTTGCTAATGTGACGCCTTTAATTAACCCATAAATATAACCTGTCAAACATTTATGCAGCAGACATAGAGTAAATCCCGCCTGAGAGACTTTGGTTTGTGTGAATTCAACGCCAAATCCAGTCACCTCCTAATCCGGAGCTCTCAGCACGCCGGTTAATTTGGACCAGAAACCTATTTCAGAAAAGAAAGTTTCTTCTACAGTTTAACAGCGTAATTAGCCTAAGACCAAGAAGGTCAAATTAGATTAAAAGTTAAATCTCTTTCAGCTGTTTTAGCCTCAATCTGGACAGGAATGAATTAAATGTGGCGGCAAAGATTAGATTCAAACACTGGAGCCCAACGGGAGCCACAAAGTCTGACGTCACCCTTTGGAAAAACAACACACTCATTTGTATTTATGGAATTGTTTTATGATAAATATTAAAACATTGGGGTTTTTTGCACATATAAAAGAAAAAGTATTTTTTTTTGTAAATATGAAATAGTTAATAACTTTTGACACGACGTTCATTCAAAATAAAAGACACACTGTTATGGTATCATCTCAATGCAATAAATGTGGCCGTGAGCAGAGTAATGCCAGCAGTGATAAAAGAAACATATTTTACTGTCGCTGGTGCATCTCAGACGAAAATGTGAAAATCACACTAAGTGACCCTTACTGTATTTTTCAGACCATAAATGAACCTTAATACTTGAATTTCTCAACGATTGGGATTCCGCTTTTTGATCTGGCTGAGTTTGATTCCTGATTTGTGCATACTGATCTCCTGCTGGTTTTGTGTGGTACACTGAAATCTGTGAAAATGTTTAGGTAAACTGCCAAGGTGCACTGCTTAAAGGATTGTTAGAGCATTATGGGTAAAGTAGTCAGTAGCAATAGTCAGTTTGTGAAGGAGTTGTATAAAATTTGAATTATCTGACTATTTTGTTTTCACTTGATGCAGCTTCCAATATATATATATATATAAAAATAACTCATTTCAATTAAAATTAAAAACATTTGTGTTTATTTTAACCACAGAGCCACAGAGGAGAAGAGTGGCAATGGATGTCTGAAAGAACTCCAATAGAGAGGTAAAAGAGCTTTGATAGAGAGGTAAAAGAGCTTCAAAAGAATGGTAAAACTGTCACAATAGAGGGGTAATAGAGCATCAATAGAGAGATAAGAGAGTTTAAAAACAGGGGTAAAAGAGCCACATGTGCCTCCGAAGCCTGAAGTTGCAGACCCCTGGTTTAAATCTGATGATCTGAATAAAATATTATTATAAAAAAAGAAGTGCCACCAGTTATTAATGTAGAGATGCTTTTTCCCGTAGGTATCACTATGATACATTCTGTTAGATATGAAAAAGGGAAAATCCTCCAGTGAGTTCGTCTGTACATTCCCCCTGGCCTGCCGCATAGACGCCTACCTGTAGGAACCTTATGGAAACAGACCTTTCTTCTCTGTGCTCACTAAGCTTAGAATGAGTCACCACGAGTCGTCCGATCGCTACCATCAAGTCAGAACAACTCTGGTTTGGCATTTAACAGACTGATAGAAGTGCTGCCATTGAACTGACTTTTCAAGTCCCCCTCTCACTGCTTCTTTTGAACGTCTGGATTATAAGATTTTGTTTTCTGTCGTGTTATGTGAAGCATGTGTGAGATCTGTCAGGAACCTGCTGAAAAACTGTTTTAAACCGAGTTTGAATCTTTTCCTGCTTCATAAATTAAACTGAAATTGAGTGATGGCCCATTTAAAGCAAAAGTTTAGATCTCTGTAGTATTTCTTTTTTATTTTGTATTTAGAGCATGACCGGGTGTGTTTTTATGCGTATCAAGTATTTCAGTACTAATCCTGTGGTTTTTGTGTGAAAATAAGAACAAATAATCGAGGGAGAAGATGTCTGACATCCACCAGAGTCGTGGCTTTGGTGGGTTTATGACTATGACAACAGGATTTTGAACAGAACTGAACTGATTCTGGTTCTGTGGCTGAAAGCCTGTCCTGTGTAGTTGGTACAGATGTTCAAAAGTAAAGCTGAGAAAGCCTGTGGACATTTACCTGCATAGGTGAGGATGTGTAGACGTCGTCTCCGGTGGAGTCCACCAGGTCCTCCTCATCCAGAGTGGCTCTCTTGTATGTTGACATCTGGAAAGTCAGATGAAGAAAGGTTTCTCTCAGAGCTTCCATGATCCTGGAGCCCCAACCTTCCTCACTAACGTGGCCTGAGGAGCCTTTGGGGCAGCGGCGTCTACTCCTCGGCAGCCTGAGAGGCTTTGGAGCAGCGCTGCCTTCGAGAATCCATCAACACCAATCTGGTTTGTCTGGTTTGGAGGATTGCTCATAGAATGAGTTTGCTCTACATAAAAGAGTCTGTCCTCTGCCCTGAAAGTCCTTTGCTGCTCCCGTCCCCCCTGTCAGCACCTCCAACAGCCCCCATGGCTTCAGGCACAGTCTCAACAACCCCAACAAAACTCTCCCCCGAACGGTACAAACTCCGGTCGGTTTTGTCTTCCCGTCTTCCTGGTCTTCGTCCACAGAACTGCCTACTCTAACAAGGCATGAGGGAAAAGCGGAACTGGAGAAAAACAGGAAGCAGCTCTGACTTGTGCGATTTTCATGAGCCAGACTGAGTGTGTAGAAGGGAGTGTGTGAGTGTGAGTTTGTGTGTCGTTGTGAAACCGCATTCTCCAATGTGGTTTCAGTTAGATCTGGGGAGGGAATCTCTGAGCTCACACCCAGCGTCCCTCCTATAGGACGCAGTCCACCGGGGGGCGGGGCAGAGAGAAGACAAATCCTCCTCCTGCTGCCGCATGTTCCTGTGGTTACTGGTTACTGCTACCTGTTAGAGTGACGGCCTCAAACCTTCATCCCAAACATGGACCCGACGATGCTGCAGTTTGGTTAAAAATAAACGTCTCAAGGGTTTGTGGCTGAGAAAAAAGGAAATCCTGGAAACATAAAACTACTGCGGTAACCAGTCTCACCCACAAACAAATCAAACATTAAAGCTAAGGAAGCGTCTTTTCTAAGTTTGTCAAGTTGATTCCGCCACTTGAGTAGGTTATACATTAATTAACTGCAAGTTATTAACTAGAAATTAATGTATTCCCTTTTTGCTTTAGGACTAGAACCACCACACAAAAAAGAGAAACATCAAAAATATGAATGTATCTTCTGCCTCAGCATGTATCAACACAAAACCACAATTACAATGAACATTACATCAATAATAAAAACCTTTCATGGTATAAAACCTAAGCTTCAACAAATAATTGATACAGTTTTTTTTTAACCCAGAATGCATCTGTTAAAAATTACACTCAGAATGTTCAGCTTTTTCAGCTTCGACCCCACATAAGCATTTCAAAGATTACTGTGAATGAAATGTGTCAATACACAATTTTATAATCATGCATCATTGCAAAGAATCTCAAATGTTCCTCTTTATGTTTTTATGCGATTTAAGCTCCACTCTGATCATTTTTTGGTCCATTGTTCCCAGTGGTCTTTTAATCAGGAACATGTCGTTTTCTCTGACATAGTTTCTGCTGAGTGGCAGAAGTTCATTAAAAATTCACTTCTAAGTTGTGGGACTTTAGAGTAACTGTAGAGTAACCCCGCACCCCCTTACCATCACCCATCTGTTAAAAGAGCTCACAGCCCCTCAGAACCCCCGACCTAACATCAACGATGCAACAAAAACGGTGAGGAATATCCCTTCTATCCAGCTGTACAGTTTAGATCCAGATTCCAGCTCAGCTGAGAAAAACATAGACGTTCATGGATCTATTTGTCTGCAAGATGATCAGAATGTAGCAGAACAGGGAGGCTGAAGCCCCGCCCAGCGCATTTTCTACATCACAAATATGATCCTTTTTCAAAGCAATAGGAATAAAAACAATATTAAATTCTCTTAATTAATGTCCTCCATCATCAGAAAAATGCCACGAGAACACGTTAAAAACACCAAAACCACAATTTTCATTGAAGTGGGTCTTTAAAATCCCAGAAGAAATTTGTTTTTTGATTCTCCAGAGTTGAAACTTCACACATTTTAAAGCTGAATGTGAGTGAAACTTGTCAGTAAAATACTTTTGCATAATTTTAATGGATTTGACCTTTTCCTCACCATGTTTGTATGTGTTTAGAGATGAAATACAGTCTAAACAGCCATGATTAGAAGGGTCTTCTTAGTATTTACAGGGAGGAAACAGAATTCATCCCAAAACTCAAAGATCTTTTACGTGTGGTGTGTTAAAATCAGTCCTTTAAAAAAACAAGGATTTCAGGATAAATGTGTCACATTTTTGTCATTTCTGCAGGACGTGATTGATGGAACACTAATGCAGACTTTCCATCCACATGAAACAAGATTTTCTGTTAGGAATGTCATAAATGAGCTCCAGAAAGACTAAAAACACAGCACCAGCAGGAAGCTCAAAGCTCTGACTGGCTTCTGCCCACATTAATCCATCCATCCTGCTGACCTTATCAGGCATGTTCAGATCAACAACTTCAAACTTCCCTGAGGAAAAAATCAAAGGTCATTTCCATGTTTCATTCCAAACCAGTTTTGCATAATCAGACCATGAAGGAAACGTGAGTTTCCACCACAGAAATCCCAGAGGAATCCGGGCAGACCAGGAGAACGGATTCCTGCTAAACCATGTTCCATCAATCCCGAAGATCCGACTCGGGTCCAGCTGAACGTCAGAGAGGCTTCTTAAATCCTGCTCTAAAACATGTTTAAAGGTCTGAACCCGGCCTACCAGCTGTTTGGTGAGTGAATGTGATGCCGGACTCGAGGATTTGAAGGAGGCAGGACTGCCACGACTTTTAAAATAGTCGACGACTAATTTAATAGTCGATTGGTCGTTATTTTATATTATATAGAGTCAGAGTGAGTAAAGTTGAAAACAGCTGTGAGCGTTCAGCAGCAAAAAATGCACCTTTTTATATCTGAGTGAGTGAGACCAAAACTTTGTTTTTAGTGAAAAATAGTTCCTCATTTCAGATGCTAACCTCATTTAATTGTGCGATGGCTTAGTAAGCATTCACACAATAGTGATTCTCCTGCTCCTTTCTGTACGTTTTTGGCACGTAAAAAATTCAATCACACTTTCAGAGATATCGGCAACCTTTGAATTTATCAAAACGTTCAGCTCCTTTAGGACATTACTGCTTGTATTTTTGGTATTCAGTAACTTTATAGTTTTTGAAATACTGAACAAAATATGCTCCATAAGGAAATTAATGAGAAAGACTTCAAATTTCAAAATTTTAAGATTAGCAACAAGCCTTTAAATATATTCATGGACTGTTTTCATCTTTTATATATTTTTTAATAATAATAATAATAATAATAATTGCATCTTTGAGTATCTTTTAAAAGTGCTATATAAATAAAATGTGTTATCAACATTATTATAGTAATTTTCTAAACATGCTAACGCTTTTAACTAATTTGTTTTTTACTGGGGGCTTTCTTAAGCTAACTCAGAGTTTAGCTTCTATTTTTAGCAACAGGCTAACGTTTTTTGACTAATTTAGTTTACTGTGGAATTTTAAGCTATTTTGGAGTTCAGCTAGTATTTAAGCAATGAGCTAGCTTTTTGGCTAATTTGACATCTATTAAAGTTTTTTGGGCTAATTTGGAGTTTAGCTAATATTTAAGCAACACACTAAAGATTTGTGCTAAATTGGCCTGTGTTAAGGACTTTTAAGCAATTTTACTACAAAATGTTAAACTTCATCCAACTTCAAGGCTCTTTCATAGTTCTTCTACCAAATATCCAGTTTTTTTTTAGCAAATTTACCAATTTGCAAAAAGCTTTTGCATTTTTACTAAATCCCTGCAGAAATTAAAGTCAATTGTGTTGCCATTTTCAGCAAAAAGCTTCAGCATCTTCAGCGACTACTTTGAGTAAAAAGCATTCACACTATCATTATCACAGGTAATGCAACTTTTCTAGTTCAATCTTGTTTTAATACCAGAAACTAATGAAGGACAGAGCCTGCACAGTTCATTAAAAGTTAAATAAACTATCATCATAATTGTCTTTATTTTTAGTTAGTTTAAAGCTAATTATAGTTAAGATTTGTGCTTCATGTCCACTTTCCACATGACCTGATAAGTCAACTAATCAGTAAAAATAATCAGTGGTTAGTCGACTATTAAAATAATCGTTAGTGGCAGCACTAGAAGGAGATGAGAGATGCAGAGACAAGAGTGGAGGAGGAGGTGGAAGGGAAAAAGAAAGACGACACCAAATGGTTTGGGACACTTCAAGCTGAAATAAGGTTTTTCACGGGACTCCAGAGAGAGGAAAAGGGCTGATGTGGAAGTTGTTCATTTGAGGTGATCTCTGTCATCGTTTGTTCCATCTATGCTCTCCTCGTCTATTTCAACTGAACTGAAACGCTCCTAACTAACGTTACTTTTTCAAACTAATACTGTCAAACTAAAAGCCTTTGGTTTCGTCCCGTTACTGCAGATCCCATTCCTACACACATTTCTGAGAACTTTCCTGGCTTTCAGATGTGCACTGAGAGGCTGGAACATGCGTCCACACACACTGACCTTCTTCAGGATGAATCACAGCTCGGCGAGAACACCACTTCCCCTTTCCTGTTAATATTTGATGATGAATATCAGACACTTCCAGGGGACTGTGTTTGCAGACGTTGGTCATTTGTGTTCTCTGATATTAACTGCTCCAAAAAACCCTATAAAAAACAAATAACACAATTCTCACGAGGACTTGGGTTGATGGTCTAATCCGGAGGAACCCAGAACAGGCTACAGGGAAACAACAAAGTGATGGAAGTCTTACACTTTGTAGTCAAGGTCAGTTTGTCGCAAATACCTGATGGTTCACCACCATGTCCTCCCAAAGGAAGGCAGGTATGCGAGGTTAGCACGAGGCCGCGTGCTCTGACGGAGGCCGTAAACATCATGCATGCGTCAGTAATTCGTCACTGATCCTGCAAACCAGACGATTATTTGTGGCTCAAGAGAATTCCTCCACAGATAAATGGAGTGTGTTTGTGTTGGGGATTTGGCACAGTGACTACTGCTCAAGCCATTGATGCTTTAAAAGTTGATTTTTTAGAAGAGAAATAAAGAAAATGAAACATTTTTGTTGATAAAAACAAACTGGTATGAAGTACAGTGGTGCAAGGACGTGGACTACAAGGATTTCTGGGCTTGGTTGGTGTAAGATTGCAGCTTTCATGAGCTCAGTCTACCACCGTGGTAATCCCACGAGATGCCGAGTCTAAATGTGGTTCAGCGCCACATGTGTAATTAATGACTACATCCCAAGAACAACTGAGAATCAGAGCCTCCGTAATGACTGAGATGACTTCTGCGGAAGAAGACAACTTCTTCTTCTTCTTCTTCTTCTTCTGCTTTCGGTTTCGACCAACAACATGCGACAAAAGGAAACCACAATAACACCAAGAAGCTCTGCCTGTTCCAGTCATCACTGTCAATGTGAACATGACGTAAACACACCTGAAGCCAAGCCGCAGGTTCAACCACTCCAACATTAGGATCATTTTCCTTGGACTTCACCATTGACTCTATCAGAGAACTGGACCGAGTGAGTGTGATGTCATCCATGGAAAATGCTACAGCTCCCATCAAATTAAGTCAATTTCGTTGCTTTTTTTCTTCTTCCTTTTTGGCTAAATGGATGCCGCCATGTTGGAACCAGAAGTCGTCAGTAAGCAGTGATTGGTCCGAGGTGGTCTGAGTTTCTATAGCAACCCGCGGCTCCAGAGCCTCATCTGGCTCCCCTCTGTTGTGGCTCTCTGATTAAAGGCAAATACAAAGCTTTTGGTTTAAAAAAGTACCGTATCTTCCCGAGTATAAGTCACAGTTTTTTCATAGTTTAGTCAGGGGTGCGAATTATACTCAGAGGCGACTTATTTGTGTTTTTTTAATTTTTTTTAGACATAAATAAGCTCATAAATGTGTTATTTTTCCAGTAAACACCAGTTGTCCTCTAGCGGTTGTTTCCTCTAACGACCACAAGAGGGCGCTGCATCTGTGTATAAGTATTTGCTACTGACAGCGATAGAAGTGTCGTCCAAAACAAACATGGAAGAGAATCTGATTGTTTTCCTCTTAAAGGTTGATAATTTTCTTATACAGATCAAAAGATTAGTATTCTTGTTTTTATTTATTTTTTAATTTTAGCTATGATGCGCTTGGCGGATTTGTTCTGAAACTTCTGAATTTTCTCCCAAAAGTGCGACTTATATTTCAGAGCATCTTATATATAGTTTTCTTATTCTTGATTAGACATTTTTTGTTCTTGCGACTTATACTCCAGTAAATATGGTAACTGTAAATTAAAGTTTTAAAAAAAGTAAAATAACTAATCACTTTGCCAGCCTCCAAAGAACAGTAGTGGTTTGATAATCAAGAACTAAACATTTTGACAAATTCCAGTGTTTTAAGTGTGCCTCATGGTTGAAAAAATACAGTTAATTCGATGATCCTATGTGATACAGGAAGTCCTTTATTTTGAAAGCAAGTCTTGTGAACCTCTGTTAAAATTTATAAACTGTTTCATATTTGGGGGAAATAAATCTTCTCTTAAAGTTTGTTTTATTTATGCCAACATAAAGCAGTTCATTTACATTTCTCATACAAATAGCCATAACAAAAGTACCAAGTCTTGTTTTCCTAAAGGATGTGTGGCTCATACTGGGTTGTGGTCGGTGAGAAACCTAAATTGTTCCTTAAGTACAAAAGGTTGTTTCAATGGCAACCACTCTAACCAATCAGGAATGAGCTTGTTAAAAGGCCACACCCCTACCACTTGAAATCACAGAAAATCTGTCAATTATTTTGAGTGTTGGACGTGGGGGGGCAACAGGCTCCGCCTACTTGTACTGCGGCATCTGATTGGTCAGTTTATAACTTGAATAACGAACTAAATATCATGAAATATCATGAAAAAAGAGGATCACCACAGATCAGACAGATCAATCTGGTTAGATTGCAGAAGTTTAAATTGATTCATAGAATCATCATTACCCCCCTAATCCTGAATAATCCATCCATCTAACATTGGCATGATAGGCTTTGACATTTCACCGTAAACCTAATGGTATGTCGTAGAGATACAATGATAGTTTATCTTAATGATGTAACATATGATCCAGTTTTAAATGGAGAATTGTGGCGTCTCGAGTCCACAGTCTATATCTGCTGCACAAATTTATTAAACATTTGTGTATGTACTAAGCACAGTCTGAAGTGTGTCCATGCTTCTTTGATGAATGCTTTGTATGTTTTGAGACACTTGTTCTTTTTTGTGTTTAAAACTTTGCATTCATCTGTGCACTAAACACATTTTCCAAAGACTTTTCTGATGATGTGGGGAAACAACAGGACCCATCATCTATAGTAATGGTTAATGAGAATATTTCTGACATTATAAAGAACGTGTCAAGGTCAAGGCCCGGGGGCCGGATCCGGCCCTCCAGGAAGTTTAATCCGGCCCTCCAGATCATTTTATTTTATTGTTATTAATATCCCGATGTTATCTTACGGTTATTTCTTACTTGTATAATTTTAACAAAATATATTTTTATGGGGCTGCACGGTGGCACAGTGGTTAGCGCTCTCGCCTCACAGCGAGAAGGCCCCGGTTCGACTCCCGGCTGGGACCTTTCTGTGTGGAGTTTGCATGTTCTCCCCGTGCATGCGTGGGTTTTCACCGGGGACTCCGGCTTCCTCCCACCGTCCAAAAACATGCTTCATAGGTTAATTGGTGACTCTAAATTGCCCCTAGGTATGAATGTGAGAGTGAATGTGTGTGTGATTGAGGCCCTGAGACAGACTGGAGACCTGTCCAGGGTAAACCCCGCCTTCACTCTTCAGTAGCTGGGATATGCTCCGGCACTCCCGTGACCCCGAAAGGGAAGAAGCGGACAAGAAGATCCATGAATGAATGAATATATTTTTATGTAGAGTAAAATATTGAAAGTTATTTAAGGTTTAAGTTGATTTATTCTGGAATAATATTCCTGTCTGTTTTTTATTCATAATTATGTTAAAAAGTTAAAGTTTTAAAGTTTTAAAAATTAGCATTCTGCTAGCTTTTTGGGCTATTTTGGCATTTACTAAGATTTGTTTTAGGCTATTTTTGAGCTCAGCTAATATTCAGCGACATGCTAGCTATTTTTGCTAATTTAGGCCTGTTTTTAGTTTTTTTGGCTGTTTTGGAGTTTAGCTAATATTTAAGCTACATGCTAGCTGTTTTGGCTAACCTAAGTTTAAGTTCATAATTATGTTAAAAAGTTACCATTTTAAAGTAAAAAAAAAATCATTGTAGAGTGTTCAATAAATGTTAATCCTGTTTGGTCTGCAACCTAAGTAGAGTTTTGGATTTTGGCCCCTTGTGCGAAGGAGTTTGACACCCCTGGTACAGAGAGACTACCGGACCAAACGACCGTAGCAACGGTTACCAAGGTCCTTCCTGTCAACAAAGCCCGATGAAAACGATGAGAAGAAATAACAAAAACAAGTGCAAAGCTTTAAACAAAAAACAAGCACAAATATCCCAAAGCAATCATCAGCGAAGCATAAACATGCATAGCATATTGCTTAGTAGTACATAGACATAAACAAATGTTCAGTAAATGTGACGCTTAAACACAAAGTCTTTAACATATTGTAATCTTTAACATCCTTCACAATCAACTGGAATTTTAATTTTAATGGCTGAAAAGTTACAATAAATCAGAGAACATAAACACTGGAGCTCCGGTGTTAACTGAGGACTGTGGCATCATAGTAGACAGACAGCGGACCATAAACATGGTTTTGGCACAATTTGCAACCATTTTGGTGTCTGTCCCACAGCTCCGTCCTTTGTGCTCCTTACGTTTCTCTGCCTGAAGGCCACAGATAAGATAAGGCCGTCTCAGTCAACACAGCTCTGGAAAGGCGTTCGATTCCCTCAGATGAGCGGTTTTCCTTTGGGGAAACCAGCCTGGAGGTGGAGTGTTCAACGTGGTAAAAGCTTCTTTTCTGAGCAATCGGCTTTATTCCACTCAGAAGTAGGATTGTTAAAGTAATCTAAGGGACTTTATCAGAATCATAACACTTGGAGTTTATTTTTAGTTGCACTGAAACTACTCTACTCTCACATGTTTCTTGTTTTTTTTCATTCGGGGCTCTGAAATGCTTCAGATTCTTGGTCATTTGAGAAGTTATTATTCTGAGAGTGTTTTGGGTGCTCTGACGTATGAGCACTCATCGAGTAACACCCCTCCGGGTCTCATGTCACCAGCATGCAGCGTCCTAAAGGCAGAGGGGTCAACAAACTCCTGCCTGTACTGCAAAGCCAACAAACCTCTGACCCTCGCCTCGCTGCGAGCCAGCCACATTTCTGCATTGATTTAGACTTAAAGAAGGGGAAGCTTCACAGACACACAGGAGATTACCTGTCCTCGCTGTTGTTATGGCGCCCTATAGCACACTCCTGGTCACACCTGGGTAATGAGTAACAAAAGGGAGGGTGGAGAGCAGCATGTCCAGAGCCGGATAATGTTATTAAACCAGCAAATCACCCCAGCATGACACTCTACAAATAGTCAGCGGATGTCTTCCGTGTCTGGATTCTGTCAGGCATTTGAAATATCTAACAAACTGTTTATGAATTTCACTTGGAGTTTAGACTTTTCAGCTGAAAAAAGAGACAGGAACGAATGACAGAAGGGAGAGGGGAAAGTTTAGCCTTCAAACCAATGATGTTTTCCAAAGAAAAGTACATTTTCCCCTCCCCTTCTGCAGTTCAGACATTCATCTCAATTATATAAGAAGACATCCTCACTAAAATGCGGTGACAGTTTATTCTGACCATAAAAATCTCTATAATTTGGGGATAATCCGGTCAGCAGGATGTATTTGTTTGTTAAAAACAGATTTAAGCAACAGGAGGATTCAGGGTGAGACAGTGAATGACCAAGCTGCATTTGTATCCTCTGAATAAGTCCCGATCTCATCTGTAGAAACCAAATGAAACCGGATCATTATAATAGTTCTTTAGAAATAACACCAGCATTCCCTGAAGTCAATGTCAGAGCCTCGATCGGTCTGTTTTGGCTTTTTACAGCCGCGCGCGCAGCTTTGTGGCCCAAATCCAACCGCGATGTCCAACAGGGAGCGCGTGAAGCCGTTCTGACACACGTCGGAGCTCGGAACCGCGTCCTTACCGTGGTACCGGACCGCCTGCCGCCGCCTGCCGCGCTGTGTGACCGGGGGACCGGGACGGCCGGAGCTCCAGCTAAAGCTGCCGCCGCTGAGCCGCTGCGCCAGGATAGTTCCTCCAGTCCGTCCGTGCGTCCCCGTGACGCGCCTGACCGCAGTCCCGGAAATCATCACTGATGCGAGCCGCAGAAAGTTACACAACAACCGAAAAACACATCTGTCACAGGCTGGACGGTGGTCTGAATGTTGGCCGTTTTAATAAACGCGTCCGCTCATGCGAGTCTGTTATTGGACAGAAAGATTCACCTTAATGATGCACATTAAAACAGTTCAGCTGTTTCAACACTTTATGTTTGCATCTTTATTAATGCTCTCAGATTTTAAATGACGTAAGTAATAGATTACAACCCAAGTAATCTGATTACTGATGCTAAAAGTAAAAACAGGCTGATTTAAAAGCTTCTGACTGGTCTTTCAGCCTCCTATATGTAAATATTGATTTTGTTTTTGTCAGTCCATTAAATGTCCTGGGAGCACGCGGGGAAAGTAATGGTTTAAAAGCAATCGACAGTTTCACTCAGAACCAGCAAACCAGTGATGAAGGTTAAAATAAAGGTTATTCTCAAATGAACCCAAGATAATACACACAATTGACCTCAAAGCCAATTAGACCAAATACTTGAAAACAGTCCAAAGCTGGATGGTGTTGAATAGAGGAGCAACAGCGACATCTAAAGGACAGAACAGTAAGCCACATGTTCATCTTAATCAGAACGTCACTGTCATTTATTTCATTTTTATTCATTAAAAAACATACAACATAAACTTGAGTTGTAAGCTCAAGCATGATATAAAAGGAAAAAAAATGAAAAGGGGACAGAAAGAAGAAAAACTTCAATTTTTATTAGATTATTAGATTATTAGATTTATTAATTTACTTATAATTTAGACCACTTTAAATAACTTAAATCTCACAACCAACTAAGTAAACCCTAAACAAGTTCAACCTGTTTGTTTTTGGCCTCTAACAAAATCTATTTCCACCCATTCAGCCTCTGAAAATACACAAGGGAGAATGGAGTAATTTGTTTTCCTAGAGAGCATATAAAGTGCCACCCCTGTTAAAACCACAGAAGAAGATGGAGATTTGACCGCACAATCTGGAAGAGGCACCGATTCAAAGAGACGTTTGAGAGGGAAGAAGATTTTAGCCAAAAAATTTTAATCTTTTTATCCTCCAAAGTCAAAATTCTAAGACTGAGGTTTTGTTTGAATGATTATAGATCACTTTAAAACAGTTCAACCATGCTTTAATGCTGTAGTTAGCAACAATGTAAGTTGATACAGTTAGCTGGGGAATCATTTTTTCAAAATAGTGCAGTAATTTGCGTCCAAGGGTCTGCGATGAGAGTTGTCCCAGCAGCACATCTTAACTTTTAGAGAAAACAATGAAGAAGTTGTCTATAGAAGTGATAGAAACTCCCCATACCACACAAACGTGGTGAGACAGCCAGAATAAAGGAGCACAACATTCCAGCAGCATTGACCAGTGGGATGTTCAGAAGACGGTTGAGTCTGTGAAGACATTCAGATCCGGATAATTAGGTTCTTATTTATAAAGGATTTATTTTGACCAATATGTCCATAAGGCTTAGGCTAGGAGTGTCAAACTCAATCGCACAAGGCGCCAAAATCCAAACACATCTAAGGTCGCTGGCCGAACAGGATAAACATTTATTAACACATTGAAAAAAAAAACTTTTTATAACTTTAAAACCGTAACTTTTTAACATAAATATAAACTGGATGTATAGCATTATAGCATAATGCTGTAAGCTGAATGTGGCCGCTGAAGATGCTAGTGCTGATAGATGAAGATGTTGAAATTGATAACTGAAAATGCTGAAGCTGATAGTCAGATAAAAAATTAATTAAATGCCAAATAAACATAAAAAAAACAAAAAAAGGAAAAACCTTGTTCAGCTGAAACAGCTAGCATGTTGCTGAAATATTAGCTGAGCTCTAAAACAGCCAAAAAAATCGTCCAAAAAGCTAGCAGAATGACAATTTTTAAAACTTTAAAACTGTAACTTTTTAACATAATTGTGAATAATAAAAAGACAGGAATATTATTCCAGAATAAATCAACTTAAACCTTGTATAACTTTCAATATTTTACTCTCCATAAAAATATATTTTGTCAAAATTTTAAAAGTTACAAATGAGCGTAAGATAACATCGGGCCATTAATAACAATAAAATAAAATGATCTGGAGGGCCGGATAGAATTACCCTGAGGGCCGGATCCGGATCCACATTTGACACATGTGGCTTAGGCTGTTGTTTTAAGCACTTTGCTCTATTTGATGTAAACCACCCACCACTTGGTTGTACAACCTGACATTGACAATGGTTCATATTTTCCTGCAACATTGTAAAAAAAGTGGCCTGTGATTTTTTACTTTAGGTAAACAATAAAGAAATTAATGAGAAAAATATATCGATTTTTTTCCTGCTCACATATGGCATGAATATTTTTGAGATTTAAAATATTTGTTTTACTTAACAATGGCACAATTTACCTCAGTGGATTTTCTCTATGATAATTAACCCACGTCGGGGTAAGTTGTGCCACAAAACCTCTTTTCTCTTATTTATTTATAGTAAAGCTAAATTTCTCCAACAGTTTATTTGAGATCCAAAGTGATTGTTTCCATGGATGCAACAGATCCTAAGCTATATAAACACAATTTAGTTTCAGACATGACTTTAGTTTCCTTGCTTTAAAAGCACTTTAAGTAAAACTTTGTACTAATTTTTCAGTTGGCTTTCACTAAGCCCTGTGTAAAGTACTAAAACAATACTCAAACAATGAACAAAAAAGCAAACATTCTGTTATTGCGGACAATGATGTTTGCTTGTTTTGGAGCCGTGTCCCGCTCGTCCAGCAGGGGGCGCCCTCGGTCCGCCTCCAGCGCATCTTTGTTTCTCCTGAGCCCCCTTTTTTCTGCTTTCCTCCCTCGTGGGAATCAAACTGCTATTCCCCGATCCGGGAGCCGGACTGGAGCTGCTGCGGCGGGATAAGAGGACGCCCGACGCTGCTGCAGAGACCCGGATCCCGGGAGGAGAAGGGACGCACCGCAGGTGCGCACTGGGACGCAAGTTTGCGGCAGGAACAGATTGAGCGCTGCAGTGAGTAAAACTCAACTTTTGGGCATTTTCTCTCACATAACAGGTTTCTTCTGGGAGCAAGAACACCATCTCATGTGAAGATCGACTTCTCTTGTTCATCATGTTCAGCATGTTTGGGTGATTTTAAATGAGCGGTTTGTCCTGTTAACGCACGTGCCTGATGTTTTTGCCCATTTGTTAAGAACAGTTTTACAAGTTTTTATAGGGTATCCCAAAAACCTGATAGAAAACGAGCCAGAATGCGAGTTATTCAGAGAGGGAAGTGGTCCCACAGAGCAAAGGGGATATGAGAAGAGGACATCCCATCATTGTTGCCAAGTGTTTTGGATTAAGCCCTTCACTCCTGAGCATGATGAGGAGCTTAGCCCGCGTTAGAGCCGCTTCCTGTGGACCAGCAGAGAGTGGTCCTCCTGGGCTTCAGCAGAGGATCTCTGGCTTGGAGAGGACACCATGTCTGATGAGGAGTTCCATGTCATCGTGACCACTGCTCTGTCCGGGACTCTGCTGGTGGCCATCCTGGTTCTTCTATGCTATTTCACCTGCAGACTGGCGGGGTCGTTGCCCCTGGGCGGACCCGGGCGCTTCTGAGGCCCCGGCTGGCTCTTGTGGATCAGCACCGCTGAAAAGGTGAAGCTTGGCTTCTGTTCAGCCTCCTGCTGTCTCAGTTTCAGGCTCAGACTCATTCCTCTTCTGGTTCTCTGAAAAGCTTCAGCTGTCAGAATTTACCGGGTCCTGGAGGGAAGAGGAACCGCCTCGGTCAGAGAAGGCGGTTCTGGTCATCACAGTTTTGGTGTGGTGCAGCAGCCGGTCAATCATTTGGCTTAATCCGATTAGTTATGGCTCTTAAACCTCTCAGGGCTCAATCCCATTAAAATGACCTTGACTATAAGCAAGGCGAAGAAAGTAGGAGGGTAATTACACAGGAAAGCCTGGCGGACCGGAACCTTCTGGACCTCCTGTTGGGAAAATGACACTTTACCGAGTTCTGCTGGTTTTATGTTGAGTTTGAGCCCAAAGATCAACTTCTTCTGTTTTTGACCCGATCAGGACATTCTGTTCTGAACTTCTGAGTCACATCCCAACCATGAGAGACTTCGAGGATTTGGGGTTCTATTCTTGGTAACTGGGGGGGTGATGGCCTGCAGGGTGAGCGGGGGCAGGGGGGCTCTTTACCATTTGTTGAGGTCTTTGAGACCCCCCAGATCAGGGCCAACTGCTGCCAGGCTGCCTCTGGAGGAGGTGGCTGTTGCCAAGCGGGGGTGTGATGGCTGACACAAACAGCATTCAGGTTGGGGGGGTACGGGTGAATTAATATTCCTGTGAAGGTTCAAATCAGGAAGCGGGTTCTGCTGAGTTTATAGGAGCTTTGGTGACTCTGAAGTGTAGAAGCCAAACTTTTCAGTAGGTTTGTTTGCTTAAATTAATTAAAAGAGATTGAAAAAACCTGAATCAGGTTATTTTTAGGAGTTTTTCCTCACGGGGGGGGGTGTCAAAGGTCAGGGATCACCAGTTTTATTTAGTCTGTTTAGTTTAGCAATTAGCTATTGTTTATATTTGTAATATCGACCTTCAGCTTCTGTAAAATTACTGGCATGAAGCCCAACAAGGCAATTGTTTTTGTGATATTGGACTATATAAATGAAATTGAATTGAAAGATGAAAATTGTGTTTTTAACATGTTCCTCATGATGAACGATTTTTTAGTATTTCTTTATTCAAAATAGTTGTGAATCAGGAGCAGACGTAAACATACCGCTTTTAAAAACTTTTAGTTGTAAAAACTACATCCGGCGGATCACAAGTCCCCCATTCTGATGCATCCACTTCAGACAAATAGATCCTCGAACGTTAAGGTTTAATAAACCTGAAACATTTTTCTGCAAATGCAAGAAAGATAAGAGAGAGAACGGACAGAGAGTGCAGGCCTTCTCTTCTCGCTCTGATGTCCTTTCTGCCCTTCCTTTTATTCAGTTCAGGGCGTTCCCGTTCCATTAGGTCTGCAGCCCTGTAGGTAGAGGGGAACACGTCAGATTCCCCATCTTCAGGTAGAAGAGGGTTTCTTCAAGCTCCTGCTTTATATCAGCTTCTCAAAGCCTCCAGCTGGGGCTCGGCTCCAGTTTCTTGATACCGAGCAAGAAGATTAAAGATAGAGAAGTTAAAATCACTCAGAGCAAGTATTTGATAAATGTATGTACAACTCCATCAATGTCTTTTTTACTTCATCTGATCTGGAATCTGGATCTGAACTCCACAGCTGGATAACTCTCATATTGCTCACCGTTTTTGCTGCATCGCTAACGCTAGGTTTCCGGGTGTGAGGGGCTGTAAGCTAGCAGGCGAGCATGTAAGCAAAGAGATGACTGGAAACAAAAGCAGGCTTGCTATATTCCAACAGTTCCGCCCACAACTCTGAATTTCCAATGAACTCCTTCAGCTCTGCAGAAACTATGTCCTAGAAAACTACACATTTAGATTTAGTCTAAGGCCTTGTCCACACGTAGCCGGGTATCTGCTAAAACGAATATATTTCTATACGTTTAGGCCTATCGTCCACACGAAACCGGAGGTTTCAGTCACTGAAAACGGTGGTTTTGGAAAACTCCGGCCATAGTGAAGATTTAGGAAAACTTCGGTTTTGCGTCTGCGTGTGGACATGAATAACCGGTGATTTGCGTTTTTAAACGTCACTTTTTGCGTCAATTAATGCATACACGTCAGTACTAGCTGCGATCTCACGAACCAACTCACGCGATAAGTCATTAAAAACACGACGATGAATGAGAACAAGTATTTTTTTATTTGATTCACTAAAAAAGGAGCATTGCGGTGACGTCACAGCTCTGTCTGGAGAGTGCGTGCCGCGCAGAGTCTATTGACAGTCTCAGGTGCGCGTTAGAAACCTGTTAAGCGGTTTTTAAAGCAGCAAGTAAGCTGCTGGACCTTTTTCTGTTTAAAAACACGACGAGATGCATTTAAGTTTCTGTTCCTGCACTTGCGCTTTTCCTCAAACGAGACTTCAGCATCTTCAGGCTCCAAGCTGCAGAAGTGCAGCTGCAGATGAAGCTGTGAAGCTGTTAGATCTCTCCTGCCGCCCGCTGTGCTGTGCTCAGGACACACAGAGAGGCGCATCTATTTCGAAAAAAGTGTTTCCAAAACAGTTTGCGAAAAATGTCAGTTTTGATACGCCCCAAATACCACCTCCTCTAAGCGCAAAAACTTTTTTTTTTCGAAAAATGCGAGTTTTTTCGAAATTGTGGTGTTTTCATTAAAATTTATTGTCGAAATTCCAATTTGCTAAATTTGATAGTTAATGGAAACACTGTCAACCACTGTTCTGACAAGCTCATAACCGCGTCTAAGAGCGCAAGTATGCGGGGACGTGTGGATGAAATTGTTTTTAAAACGATCGCGTGTGGACGCAACACTTTTTATGAAATGGAGGTCAGCAGATATGCGTTTGTAGAAATACCCGGCTACATGTGGACATGGCCTAAAAACGGCATCATCATAATTAAAAGGAGCTCTGGGAACGCTTTGGAAATAGATCCAAAGGTGATCGGAGTGGAACTTTAAGATGTTGGCAAAAAAAACAAACAAACAAAAAAAACATTTTGAAGTTTAAAATGTATTTTTAAAGGCAGCTGGCTCTCAGCAGCTATAATTGGTTTTAAAAAAGCAGATAAAAATCAAATCAATGAAAATGCTTCAGGGATCATTTCTCATTAGAACCCAAACATTGAAACTAAACCGGCCTCCAGTTGCTTCTCGTATCTCCTGTAGTTGTGACTAAACAGAAAATGACAAATTGATACTTTTGCAACCAGATGTTGCAAGAGTTGTAAGGTGTAACCCTCCATCAATGTTTGAAAAGTGAAAGTTTTGTAATCAGAGCCCATCCCCCACAGTCATCGGCCGATTTGATTGTGAAATCCAGTGGAGGGAGGTTCATGGTATGGGACTGCGAGACTTCAGGCTGATTTTCAGATGTGTCAGTGAGTGAAGTCATTTCCAGAGGTGCTGCTGTGTTCTGTTCCATGTGAAGTTCTTTAACCTCTTTGGAATGAAAGAACTTCTCACCGACATCAGGGTTTATCCTCAGAAATCCTTGGATGAGCAAAAGTTCTCACTCAAAAACTCCAAAATCCAGATGAGCAGCACTCATAATATAATAAGATAATATTACTGTATTTTTCTTTCCAGTTTATTTACTGTAAAAAAATATGGTCGATAAAATTCCGGCATTCCGGTGCACTCACGGCAACTTCTCCAACTGTTTTGAGTGAAGGTCATTTTCACCTTTTGCTGAGTTCACTGACACCACCCTTCCAGCTGCTTCTAGCCAAGACCACGTTTACCCTGATTGAGTTCTTAGATCAATACAACACCAGACAGAGACACTATGCTTCATTTTACATCACTGAACAGTTTGAATGAAATGAACAGAGAGATTATACAAACTCAGCACACAAAGGTTCCCAGTGGGGCTTGAGTACCTTCTGCTGTGGGGCAATAGTGCTAACCACTGCACCACCGTGTCAACACAGTTTAAATGTATCCCTAAGTTGAATGGTGGTGAAATTTGGTATTGATATATTTAGTTTTGAAAACAGTTTTAACCCTTTAACATTTGAGGCATTGTCAGTGACGCTTAAACACAAAATCTTTAATATGCGGTAACTTTTTAACCATGAACACGATCATTCCAGTGGATTGTGAAGGAGAGAAGTGGCTCGTCGAGCCGCTTCTCTCCTTCACAATCCACTGGGATGATCGTGTTAACAGTTGAAAAGTTACAATATATCAAAGAACAGAAACACTGGAGCTCCGACGTTAAAGAGTTAACAGCTAGTGTTTAGTTTTGTTTAAGCCTAGTTCCAAAAAATAAAATATTTACAATAATAGTTAAATGTACTGATAAATTCAGTTGTTTCTTTTCCTTTTTTTTCACTCGTCAGCATTGTTCACGCTTGTTTTACATTAAATTCACATCTATTAATACTCCAGTAAAATGCTTTGTTTACTACAATAATTTAATGTTTGTCAAAAAATACATATTTGTGGAGCATGTTTTCAGACTGAGTAAGAAAAACATGAAATTCTATAAGGAATTGAACATGTGATCTTCTCATTGCATGGACATATTGCTGACCACTGCACAGCCACGCTAAACTGAATTCTCTTCTTCCAAAATCGCCATAGTAAGTCCCGATATGTACCTTAGCCACTCCTGGTTATACCTTCACCTTCAAGGCTGTGTTTCTGAAGCATGTTATGTCACAGATGCTTTAAAGAAAGCTAGTGGATAACATCAACATCAGGTAACTCCAGAGATCATCTAGATCAGGGGTGTCAAACATACGGCCCCGGGCCGTCTCCGGCCCGCCAGATGGTTTAATCCGGCCCAGTCATGAAGAGAAAAACATAAAACGTTGTTGAAAAGAAAAAAAGAAAGTTTCGAGCCCGTTCCTGTGGCTGTTGTCAAGGGAAATTCCCACAATCCATTGCTTTTTACAGTTATTTCCCACAACTCATTAGTGTTTACAGTAAAATACCGTAAAGTGTTTGTACAGTGTTTTACTGCCTAAACTGCAGTAAAATACTGCTCCGTTTACAGAAATCAGTTACAGTGGAGTTAATCGCACACCTGGGAAAAAATGAATCGCAAGTATTTTTTTTAAGTTAAAGTATTACATTTATCTGCAAATAATCATAATATGAAATCACACACAAAATTGTACGTTTAGAGTATTCATTTTTAATTGATGCTGTCAGTCGATTAAAATAATGAATCAGATTAATCACAATGTTAACCCGGTAAATGTTACATGACAATATACGGCTTTTGAATAAAAACAGACAAGAGAGAACATCCTCGTTCATCCACATTCATTCATTTTTACTGTCTGAATTTTTATTTTTATTCATCAAGTGTGATAGTGTGTACAAAAGTGACATGCAGCCATAAGAAGCAAACCAAAAAACCCAAATGGTTCCGGTCACACAGTCCAAATGTTCTATATCAAGAGTACCGGCTGCTTTAAAACAAACTTTCTTCATCTTCTGGACAAAAACAAGCAGTAAGAGACGAACTTTCTCTCTGGAATGATGCTTTATACCTGTCATGACGATCAGCATTTATATCTTTTCTTTGCTGCTGCAGTCGAGGATCAGCAACGCTTGTCGTGTTACCGTGACAACGTGCTGGACCATGGATCAAATAGTCTGCTTTTTGTGAGAAAGCGATCTAAACTGATAAAATAGTAAGAATAAAGTACTAAAAAGCGAGTATATATTATACTATATAAGGTGAGCATGGTATAAGAAGGATAATACCCAACAAAGTATTTGAACGCATGTTGTAGAAGCCTGAACCGCCGAGGCAAAGTGAATGACTCTTTCTGTGCGAGGTACAATTCATTTGCATTAATAAACATTAACGTGTTAATTCTTTCTAATTAATCGCGTTCGTTAACCTATCACAAAAACATGAAGCCAATCCCTTACTGGCTAAAAACACATTTCAAAATAATTGAATTGAGTAATATTTTTTCCAGATTCATTAAATCATTTGTAGATTTTTGAGGAGAGTATTTTGATTGACTTAACGACCCCCTCTGATGTAAATTATGTTTTTTGGTATTTTGAACATGTTCTTGTAGGATATTCTGATGATTGAGACTAAAAATGACATTCCTGAGTATTATTTTATTGAAATTGTTGTGAATCAGGAGCAGACAAAAAAATGTAGTTTGAAAAAGATCGTATTTGTGACATAGAAGATACTCTGGGCGGGGCCACAAGCTCCCTGCTCCGCCCCGTTCTGATGCAGACGAATAGATCCATGAACGTCTTTGTTTTCCTCGTCTGAGCTGGAATCTGGATCAGAACTGTACGGATGGATAGAAATGATGTTGTTGCATTTATAATGTTAGCTTGAGGGTGTGAGGGGCTGTAAGCTAACTGGAAAGAGTGCAATCGGAGAGATTAGTTATGGGTGGCAGGAAGCAGGGGCGGGGTTTACAACAGTCCCGCCCACAACTCAGAGTTGAATTTCTAAAGAAATGCTGCTGCTCAGCAGCAACTATGTCCTAGAAAACGACAAGTTTTGTCGTAATTGGAAGACAACTAAGAATGATTTAAAATAGATCATAAGATGATCGGAGTGGAACTTCAAACACAAATTCAAATGAGTCAATAACAGATTTATGTATTTAAACTGTCTGGAGTGTACTCAGACGTGATCCTAGTTTAGACTGATTCTGGATGTTTTAGATTTTTCTAAACAAACAGTTTTTGTTGTTTTGTCGATGTTGATCATCTAAAGTTATTTTGTTTCACAATAAAAGTCTCTTCAAGAAGAAAATGTCCTTGAACTGTCCCTCCAGACGTTGAGCTGTCATGTTTCAAAGGGATTCATCGCATTGGAAATGAGTCTAAAGTTACTGTGTCACAGTCATTGTGTAACCAAATGACACATACTTAATAAGCAGTGTGAGTTTGTCTCTCTTGTAGGCGCCACGCCGCAGGACTCGGACTCAGACGTTGTGAGGTGACCTCTCCTGGTCGTCAGCCGCCCACAAACGCCGACATGATGCTGTGGGCTCTGCTGCTCGTCTGCTCCTGTCTCAGTCTGAGGAGCTCCGGCAAGCCGGCGTTTCCTGGTGAGTTCAGACAAAAAGTTTGGTTAACGGGAGGTTCTCTCCAGAGGAGGTTCTCTCTGACACACAGGAAGTTTTCAAGGCCTCAGGAAAGTGTTTCTTATTGCTTCAGGAAAGCCAATCTCCAGTGTGGATTTTCACTGAATGTCCTGCTGCTCAGAAAAGACGCAGGATTGATAGTTTCATTGTTGTTATAAAGGTTTTGCCATCCAGGGGTCCTGCAGCTTTTTGTGTTTATCTCTTCAGGTCACATTTTTAACCCCGGTGTCGCGCTGCAGCCGGCTTTCTCACGGCTTCCGTCAGTTGAAGCTAAACCTTTCCTTGCTCTGGCGTTTATCTGCCTGTTTGCTGATGTCAGACCACTCCTCTTACAGCACAGATTCACTGATCTTAAGAACGCATTTGAAGTCACAGGAAACTCACATCAGTTTGCTCTCTCTGGCATTAATGCAGGGAGATATTATTTCATCTCTAACTTAGTTCTTATTTGGCAGAAAATAAAATGTAAATGTCAGAGGTTTTTCTGGCCTGATAAGAGGAAGAACATCCATCTTTTATCAGTGGAGCGGCGGTTTGAAGCAGAGAAACTGATCAGATGTCGGGGTTTGAAAGTAGCTCTGGGCTGAAATGGTTGTCTGAAAGCTTATCAAAAAAAACATAGATCCGATATTCAGAACCACAGGAGTTTTAAAGTTGTGAAGCGTCTCACAGCAAAAAAAAGTTTAAAGACCCACTCTGATGAAAATGGTGTTTTTACCATGTTCTACAGGCATTTTTCTGATGGTGGAGGACAAAAAAATGAAGCTTACAACTGCATTTGAGTATTTATTGATTCACTTTGTTGTGAATCAGGACCAGATGAAAAGATGCTGTTTGAAAAAGATCACATTTCTGACGGGGCTACAAGCTCTTGGCTCCGCCCCATTGTGGTAGGGGACTAGATCCGAGAACGTCTTTGTTTTCCTCGTCTGAGCTGGAATCTGGTTTCAAACTGTAGCTCCTATATTTATTCACCATTTCTGTTGCCTCAGTAGCATGACAAACTGTGAGCTACTAGAAGACTGTAAACAAGGAGCTCTCAGCAATGGGGAGGGGAAGGAGGGGCAAGGTGGCTTCATGCTAATGGTCCCGCCCACAACTCAGATAAGTATTAATGAAGTCCTGCCGCCCTGCAGAAACTATGTCCTAGTAAACGACACTTGGATTTTGGCTAAAAGTCATAATTAAAAAAGCAATCGGAACACTTTGGAATTGATCAAAGATGATCGGAGTGAGACTTTAAAGGAGTGTAGAGGTAAGAACTCATTGAACTATTGATACATTTTCCTCAAAACTGTTAAAATCCTTCCAGAACAAGAGAAAAATCCGACGTTCTGGAACGAGTGGGCTCAGAAGACCCTGAAGGAGGCTTTGAGCATGCAGGAGCTGAACAAGAACAAAGCAAAGAACCTCATCCTCTTCCTTGGAGACGGTGAGCGTCAAAGTTTCACACCTTGACTCAAACTCTGGAAAGTTTCTAAAGGATGAGTGTTAGAAACCAAAGGTTTTGGGTTGTCTGAAGACTGGTCTGCATATGAAGCTGAAATGAAGAGGTTCATCTCAGTGGTCCATAAGAGGAGAAATGAGATTTCTCTGTGCGAGCAGCATAGCGATGACGAGGAGCTGCGGTGGCGTCATCCGTTTGGTCCTCGGTCGGGCCTCTGCTGAAGCTCAGCCGCAGACGGACATTCTCACACATGACTGCACGCATTATCCTGCTGCTTTAGTTCAAACCTACCACTGTTAATAATTAAGCAGGATTTGCTCGGAATCCTCTTTTTTTTTTCGAGAACTTTGTGTTTTTGCAGGCAAGTTCGTCTATGAACAAAACTCCAAAGATCACTTTGTTTTACATCCTGAGTGACAGAAAAGCATCTCTATGTGACTTGAAAGTTTGAACTGCTGGTTTTAGGTTTAGACACTAAAGGTCTCCAACCTGCTTCAGACCGCTTTAACATCAGACAATGTTCTCACAGACCGTCAGAATGAGGCCGCAGTGGTCGTATGATTCTTTTTTTTCAGTCTCCAGTTTAGTTAAACTTTTAAGGTTAAGCTTATCTTCACCCTCTGTAAATTATCTGCAGCTGGTTTAAGCTTTGTTCGTTAGACGTCATGTAGGAACCATTAAAATGTGAAATAGATTTTCCTTTAACCCATAAGTAACAAAGTGTAAGCAAAAAAAAAAAAAAATCAGATGCCAAATTCAGCCTGGTTTGACGTTTAAGGTATACCAGATAAATACAAAAAAGTGTCACTAAAACTGGTATTTTCTATTCATCGTGGGAACATTAGACGGCTGGTTGCCATCCATCCATCCATCTTTTTAACCGCTACTGCCCTTTCGGGGTCGCGGGGGTGCCGGAGCCTAACCCGGCTGCTGATGGGCGAAGGCGGGGTACACCCTGGACAGGTCGCCAGTCTGTCGCAGGGCTGGCTGGTTACTGGATTATTATTGTTATTATGGTCTGTGGAACAATAGTCACAATAAATCCATATTTGTATCGAAGACTCCTGGTTTTTGCTTGTTTAACGCAGCTTTTATTTTGAAGTCAAACGCTCTTCTGCTTTTTTTCTGCCTAAAAAAACTCATTGGAGGTTTCAGTTAAGCGACTTAAAGACCGAATCTTGTTGGATTTTCATCACCAGACCAAGAGACTTCTCCTGCGTCCAGAAGGAGAAAATGTGGCAGAGAGAATCCAGGAGGTTTTCTTTTTAAAATATAATCTCCTTCAGAATCAGATTAGAAATAAAACGCAAAAATATAGGTTGTGTTTTTTCTTTTCCTCTGCAGAGTGGTACCAACTGTCCCACAGAGCCGGTACCGGTCTGTGGTGGTGGACCTCTGTTTTAAAAGTCCTAAACGCAGTGATGAAACAGTAATTTCAGCTTCAAATTCGGTTTTGCTGGTACTGATATGTAGAGAAAATATTTTGTCGTCCAGCTCTTAAATGTCAGTGAAAACATGGTGATGAGCTGCAAACTGAGAAGAGTGAACTCCAACAGAGAACTTTCATGTTTAGTACAGTTTGTGAAGGTTTTTTCTGTCCCACTGAGGGAAACCCGCCTGACAGTTCTCCTCCTCTTCGCCGCTCAGGGATGGGCGTTCCCACGGTGACCGCTGCTCGGATCCTGAAGGGTCAGCTGAGCGGACAGGGAGGAGAAGAAACCCAGCTGGAGATGGACAAGTTCCCGTTTGTGTCCTTGGCCAAGGTCTCTATTTTATACTGACTTTGGTTTATCGGATGTTTAAGCTGCTCCTGATTAGCAGGTTTTAAGAAAATTGTGTCAAAATCCAAACCAGGGATGTCCAAACTTTTTACAAAATCCAAAATATTCTGTGAAGTGAAAACATGCGAGGGCCAACAACTCAGCCTCTACCTAATGAACCCTTATAATAGCATCAATGTAAATGAACTCTTGAATGAAGTGCACACGAACGGACATCTATCCAGACATTTATAGACGTAAATATTCAGTTTATGCTAACTTACATCCGGATTCCCAAGACGGATGAAACCAGAACAAAATGAGACATTGGATAAGATGAATGATCAAGGTAAAAACAAATCAACAAGACTGTGCCATAGTAAAGGTTCAAAGTCAAATATTTACAGGACTGGTATGTTTTCAATCAATGGTTAGAAGCGTTCTGAGGGTTTTTTTCCTTCAGAATTGCTCATGAATTCGACCTAAACATCTTAAACGTCAACTAAAGACAGCTTTTAGAATGTCTGTTAACATGCAGTAGTTAGAGGTATCTTATTTTATTTAATTTTCCATATAGTTTATAGTCCTTTCTGATTGAGGCTGTTGTTTTTTTACATTATTCTTAATGTATTCAATTTTAAATGTTCTATTTCTCTCTCTTTTTATTCTAAAGCAGATTGATGTAAAGTTCTGCAGAAATAAAGATTAATTCATTCAAAAGTTATTAGCAGCAGTTCTGCACCTTTAACCGCGGACCTCCAGTGTTTATGTTCTTTGATTTTTTTGTAACTTTTCAACAGTTAACAGAATCATTCCAGTAGACTGTGAAGGAGAAAAGTGCACTGGAATGATCGTATAAATGGTTGAAAAGTTACAGTTTGTTAAAGATTTTGTGTTGAAGCGTCACTGACGACCCTTCAGATTTAGCATAAATGTTCCGATACACATTCCTCTTTGTTCTTTGTTTGTATCCTGTTTATGAAGTAAAAAGTTGAACCTTAATTCTCACCTTAAGTTTTTTTTTAATGAATCTCTGCTTTCACGCTAAACTTGTTCATATAAATTCAGAATTGACTGAGGTGGAAGCGGCTGATGCTTTTGCAGACATACAACACAAACGCTCAGGTACCTGACAGCGCGGGGACGGCCACAGCTTACCTGTGCGGGGTTAAAGCCAACGAAGGCACGGTGGGTGTGAGCGCAGCCGCCGTCCGCTCTCAGTGTGACACCACCAAGGGCAACGAGGTCACCTCCATCCTGAGATGGGCCAAAGACGCAGGTGAGGAACAGTTTATTATTTCTGTTTCCTCTGAGTAAAGAAACAGGAATTGGTTTGACGTGACGACTGACCAGCTCCAACGCTCAAGATTTGTCAAGAATTGGTGGTGCTGGACTTGATATGCCATGGATCCTGTTCGGTGACAGAAAATTAAACATTGAATAAAGTAACCAAAACATGTCAAGAAACAAAAAGGTAGACAGAGCAGAACAGAGCAGAGGACCTGAAAACCAGACATTTGAACAGGCTGAGGGCAATTACCTGAACTGAAGACCGCTGTGGATAAAAACACCTGAACCTGGTCTGAGAGACACAAAACAACTTAAAAACCAAACTCAACAACAGAACCCGCACAGAATCTGCAGCTGCTGAACTTTAAATCCAGAAAGAACTTGAAATCTGGAGGAATTCCACTAAGACAAAACCACAGTTATATCACTGTAAATGGACAGAACAAGTGAGACGGACCGGCAAGTTATCAGCCAAATCCCACATGGAGTCAAAGTTACAAAACTTAGAGTTACGGACTTTTCAGAGTGACTAACAAAAGCTTCAGAAGGAAGGAAGGAAGGAAGGAAGGAAGGAAGGAAGGAAGGAAGGAAGGAAGGAAGGAAGGAAGGAAGGAAGGAAGGAAGGAAGGAAGGGTGGATGGATGGATGGATGGATGGATAGACTTTATTGTCTGTTCAATGAACAGAAATTCATCTTTCAACATGGCAGAAGACATTAAAATTTAATTCAATTGATAAAAGTTAAAAAAGGTAAAAAGTTAATAAATATATAGAAAATCAGTAGTCATAGAGATCCTAAAAATCACATAATTCACCATCCACATGCAAGGAAGAGAGAATGAGCTGTTTTGGAACTGTGATTATAGCGGCTGGCATCAACAGGACCTGTGAGACCTTTGAATCTGTAGTTCAACCTATGAATGCTTTTTAAAGGACGGAATATTACATAAAACAACACAAATACAGACACGCACACACAACCCCCCCCCCCCC
>NC_050516.1:8062857-8072758 GCF_002922805.2 Oryzias melastigma | reverse complement strand
CGATTGTTATGCATTGAGTCAGGCAGCAGAACGCTCATTTCTTAACTGATTTTTCTAAAATATGGCTGGAACTAAAGCTTAGAAAATGACTGATCTCGTGGCATATTTAAGTATTTATTATCTATAAATCTTATTCTGTAAATAGTGCAACAATTCAACGATTCCGACTTCCGCTGCTACAGGTAAGGCATTGCTGTCAAATTAACAGCATCTAAATATTCGTGATTTTTTTATAACTGAACTTGTAAATGTTCACCCAAGCCCTGAGAGGAGGAAGGTTAATTAAGTTCAATGGCATGAATGTCTGACAAAGTTAGTAACAAAGTCTTCTCTATTAAAACTCCTCAAAGTGCTAAAATACCACTATTTACCACATTTTCAAATGAAACTACAACTTTTATTATGTTTGGATTACAAGATTCAGCCTTGTAGGCTCTTAAAGTAGCGCTATGTGCTGCTTTACCAGCACAGCAACGTGCATCTTGGCTGCACATTTATTGCAATCATGAATTTCCATCAGTTTTTTGCTGGTTGCCCATAAATATTTCACACGCCCAATTAATGGGTCTGTAACTTTAACTTTCTGCTGACGAAGAGGGCGCAGTCCTGTCCCCGGATCAGACTCACGTGCACAGCTGTTTGAACGTGCATAGCACTGACCTTCAACTGACCTTGACGACCTTTTTAATTGATTTAGTCAGAACATATAACTAAACCACTTTGACTTCAAGCATGTAACTGTATCCTAAATACCATCTATTTAAACTGTAACTTGCCTGAACACTTATAATTTGTTTTCTGAGTACACATAGTCGGTAGTTGAATTCTGTTACTGGTTCACCTTCAGCTTGCTGTGCAAACCAGCAATTAGGACATAGTACAACTCTCATAGAAGAGGAAAGGTTAGGAGAAAGAGTCAGGAAGAGAGAGTTGAGGGAATGCCTTAGATAACTTAGAAGGATTTATTGTGGGCTTTTTCCTGTTTGGGTTCCGGGTGAAGAAACAAGCAAAACAGACAAACTGGTGAGTGATTTGGAACATGGCAGAGTCTGAAACTGTGTGAAGGCAACTAATCTGAAGTCCCACATTTATGTCACTTTACGGAAGAAAGATCCTCCTTTGCAAAACAAAATCGGTTCTTCCTTCTGGAATTCCTTTCAAGATCAAATCAGTTGGAAGTAAAACAAATGGAAAAAATCAGCGCGAGATAAAGTAATGTACAAACATCCTTCATCCTCCTGATCCTCCTCCACAGTTCAGACCCACTCCAATTAAAGTCTTTTTTGGGTGTTTTAACATGTTTTTTTGGCATTTTTTTGATGATGGAGAACACATATGAAGAGAATTTAACTTAAAATTACATTTCTGAGTATTTCTTTATTCAAATTGTGAATCAGGAGCAAAAAATGCCGTTTGAAAAAGATCATATTTGTGACATAGAACATACTTTGGGCGGGGCCACAAGCCTCCTGCTCCGCCCCATTCTGATGCAGACGAATCGATCCATGAATGTCTTTGTCTTCCTCGTCTGAGCTGGAATCTGGATCAGAACTGTGCGGCTGGATAGCTCTGATACTGCTCACCGTGTTTGTTGCACCGCTAATGTTAGGTCTGGGTTATGAGGGCTGTAAGCTAATGGCAGAGCGTGTAAACAGAATGTTCTCTGAAACGCAGAGCAAAAAGGGTTGCTCTACAGCAACAGTCCCGCCCACAACTCAGAGGGGAATTTTTAATGTACTCCTGCCGCTCTGCAGAAACTGTGTCCAAGAAAACCACAAAGATTTTGATTTTGGCTGAAAAAACGGCATCATCATAATTTAAAGACCACTGGAAACACTTTGAAAATAGATCAGAAGAAGACCGAAGTGGACGTTCGTCTTCATTACAGTAAAGTAGTGACCAATAATCATGGTAAAAATAAACAGAGCTTTAAGAACGGTTTTTCTTGCAGGAAAGTCGGTGGGAATTGTGACGACAACACGCATTAACCACGCCACTCCGAGCGCTGCCTATGCCCACTGCGTGAACAGAGACTGGTACTCTGACAGCGACATGCCGATTGAAGCCCTGGAGGGCGGCTGCAAGGATATCGCCAGACAGCTCTTTGAGAACATCCCCAACATCGACGTGAGTCAGTGTTCCTGCCACTGAAACCGTGTGTGGGGTTGTAAATTTGAGACTTCTCTTCCACTTTTTGGTTCATAATTCAATGCTTGTTTAATGTCAATAAATCAACATTAGATTTTTAGTTTTCACCTGCTGTCTGTCAGACACAGGACTCCTTTGTTTGTCGTTTCTCTAGTTATAACGCTAACTTTTGGCTCTCCAGGTGGCCATGGGTGGAGGGAGGAAATATATGTTCCCCAAAAACATGTCGGATGTGGAGTATCCTGGTGTGGCCAAGTACAACGGCGTACGAAACGACGGGAGGAACTTAGTGCAGGAGTGGATTGACAGGATGAAAGACAAGGTCTTTTTCTTCTTCCTACAGTTTGTTTTCCTTTTTTTTCTCAAACCATTCATACATTTTTCATGTTAGTTTCAAATTTGAACCTCTTTTCTTTCAGGG
Organism: Oryzias melastigma; assembly: GCF_002922805.2. Lineage (NCBI taxonomy): Eukaryota > Metazoa > Chordata > Actinopteri > Beloniformes > Adrianichthyidae > Oryzias > Oryzias melastigma. Next base: position 8,070,189 of record NC_050516.1, on the reverse strand, counting down.
AGGCCATTATGTGTGGAACAAGCAACAGCTTCTATCCCTGAATCCGAGGACGATCAATTACTTGCTGGGTAAGCCTGTTTCAGAGTTCCCTCCCTGAAGTGCAAATGTTTAGTTTCAGCCTCTGCTTTGGTTGTTGGCTCATGTTTTTTACGTTCTGGTCTTGCTCCAGGTCTTTTTGAGCCTATAGATCTGCCGTATCACTTGGAGAGGGACACCAGCTCAGATCCCTCATTGACAGAGATGGTTGAAGTCGCAATCAAGGTACTACAGAAGAATCCCAACGGCTTTTACCTGCTGGTAGAAGGTAAGTTTGCTTCCTCTGTCATGGTAATGTTGGGTGTCGTCTCATGGTCGTTTGCATTTTGGTCTTGACTCCCATATTGGTTTGTAAACAAATATGAGCTAAACAGTAGTGGAAAATACACATTTTGTTTCAGTTCTTATACCACTTTGACGTTTGGGAAACAAGAAAACATTTTCTGTCTGAACTCACTACTTCTTACTTTGCTTATAACGACGATGAACATGACAAGCCATAGGATGTGTGTGGTTATATTTGTGGCACATGTATACAGCTCTATTGTCTGCTCTGTGTTGGTTGAACACCTAAAAACAGCGAGCTGAACGACCTCAGAGTGAAGGAAAGTTGAGCAGGTTGACATGAAACCCGGAGATTGGGGTTTTTGCCTCTTCAACTGCCTGGACTGCTGATACCTGTCAGCTGTTTCAGGAGTTTCACAAGCCAGACAGACTCCAAAGACCTCCTTGACAGAAACCCTCACTTCCAGTGACATCCACCAGGTTCATGAATTACTTCTCTAATGCTTCATTCCACTGAGCGGTCTGGACCAGACTGGTCTACTCCTGGGATTCAAGAGTGTTTCCATTGAGTGTTGGACCATCAAGGCTCGTGCGGGGTGTAGACAGATGTCATAGCTGGGAGTCATAACGGTACGAATACAACGGTTCTCCGGATTTGCAGATTTGGTGTGTCTCCTGCCTCTAACCCTGTGAATTAGGGGCAATAGTGAATACAAAGAATTGCATATTCTTTGCAAGAAGATTGTGGGGGTGAAGAGAAATACAGCTGAAAAGAGGACAAACTTTTGGCTTGGATCTTGAGTCGGGACGCTTGCTGTCATTGTAAAACCTTTCCGCCAATCAATGGATTGCATCTTGTGACCATAGTAGCTCCATCCCTAACAGGTCTGTTGAGTCCATTTTATAACTGAAACCCTCAAAATATCGTACCGCATCGGTCAAGTCTGGTCTGGACCACTCAGTGGAAACAAGGCGTAACAGAGACTTTGACGGCCACTGCTTTGGAGAGCTGTACTGATGGTGGAGGTGGAAGACGAGGTCTACTGAGACTCAGTGCCCCCAATCTGTACCTGTGAAAGTCTGCCAAATGTTGGACTTGGGATCCTTCTGACAGTGGCTTCAGCCATACCTATCCAACAGACTCTGACAGTAAGTTTGGGCCAGCTAATTCCATCTGGCCTCCTCTTTAGCCAACAAATTCGACTCTATATCAGGTGGTGATCGGTTGAAAGCTGCAGTCCAAGTCCAAGTTATACAGCCAATAGTCAGAGATACATCTATAAAGTCAATCATGGACCTCCGATTCTGATGCCATGTGGTCTGATGGATACCCCTATGCTCAAAAACTGTTTGTCATGGACAAACTGGTACTGGTACCAAAGTCCAACAATCTGGTGCCAATCAGGAAGGCTGTTCGAGGTATCACTGTCACTGAAGTCACCCAGAAGGAGAATGGAGTCTCCATGCGGAGTCCTTTCTATTACCCCTAGTAGAGACTCTAAAAAGGCTGTGTACTCTGTACAGCTGTTCAGCCCGTAAGATGAGACCACTATAATAGACCTATCCCTGACCTGAAGACGGAGACAACCCTCTCTTTCATCAGGGTAAACTACAACACGTGACCTCTGAGCTGTGGGGACTATTAGCCAACTCACATTTGCTCATTGCCTCTCACCACGAGCAACTCTAGAGTAGAAAAGACTTCCCCCCTCTCTAGGAGTTTAGTTTCAGAGCTCCAGCTGTGTGTGAAGGCAAGCCCAACTATCTCAAGCTGGGACTGCTCAGCCTCCCACACAAACCTGGGCCGTTAAGACACCTGCCTTTGGCCACTACCCAAATCACTCAGCGCCAAACCTTTGAGGTCGTTCCTGTAAGTGGGGGGCCTGTGGATCCAGAATCTTATGATACCGAGACCTGGATGAATAAGAATCTTCACATATAGGAATAGTGTTCTGTTCAAATACAACACACCAACATACGTTCAGCATGCAGGAGGCCCCTGAAGCTGGACTTCCCCTCTTGTCGACATACAAATCCAAAGCTAATCTGATTTCTTCCACTAGGGGGGCGCATTGACCATGGACACCACGAAGGCAAAGCCAAGCAGGCTCTTCATGAGGCAGTGGAAATGGACCGGGCCATTGGCCTCGCCGACCTCCTGACCACCACCCATGACACCCTGACAGTGGTCACTGCTGACCATTCTCACGTCTTTACCTTCGGAGGCTACACCAAAAGGGGAAACTCAATATTTGGTGAGAAGGGTGCAGGTTTTAAAATGCTTGTTAACTGCAAACGTTCAGGACGGGGGGGTTCAAAATGTCAGTGGATTGCAAATAAACTGAGGGTATATTGTGGGTCATCAAAAAAAAAACAAAAAACACACGTATACAGGTAGACCTTTTGGAAGTGATCGTTTCAAAAGTGTGGACACCCCTGGACACACTGGTTGTAAAGCCCTGATTTGATTTGTTGTTTTTGGTGTTTTTAACATGTTCTTGTAGCATTTTTATCCTAGTGAAGGACATCTATAAAATAATATAGATTCAAGGTGCATTTCTGACTATTTCTTTTTTTAAATTGGATCAGGAGCAAGTGAAAACCAGTGGTTTAAAAAGTTTGTGACACAGCAGCTGCGATGGGCGGGGCCAAAGTCTACTTTCTCCACTACAATTATGATGCTTCTACTTTCAGACAAATAGATCCATGAACGTCTTTCCTCGTCTTGAGCTTGTATCTGGCTCATAACTCTGATAATCCTTGCTGTTTTCTTACTTGCTACGCTAACGTTAGCTTGGGGTTGTAAGTGGCTATAAACTTGTGGGAAAGAGTGTAATCAAAGGGCTGATGGGAAATTAACAGGGCTAACTCCAGCTCAAATAGTCCCATCCACAACCCAGATGAGAATTTCTAATGAGCTCCTGCCGCTCCTCGGCAACTATGTCCTAGAAAGCGACACGTGTTTAGATTTTAGCTAAAAGCAGCATCATCATTATTAAAAGACCACTGGGAACGCTTTGAAAATAGAACAAAATATAGTTGGGGTGGACTTTAAATTGGTTTGAAGATGGTGGACCTTTTCATTTGCAGGTCTTGCCCCCATGGACAGTGACGTGGATCACAAGCCTTTCACGTCCATCTTGTATGGAAACGGACCCGGTTACAAACTTGTGGGCGGTACCAGGGAGAACGTTTCCACCATTAACTTTGGTAAATGAGCATATTTTAAAGTCAGCGTGTGCTTGAGAGAAGAAAGCTTTGTTTGAACTCTGATGGATTCAGATTGTGGTGTGTCCACATGTCGTTTCTGTCCCTCAGAGGAAAACAACTACCAGGCCCAGTCAGCCGTCCCTTTGGCCTCAGAGACTCACGGGGGGGAGGACGTGGCTGTGTTTTCTAAGGGTCCGCTGGCTCACCTGCTGGGTGGAGTCCGCGAACAGAACTTCATCCCGCACGTGATGGCGTATGCAGCCTGCATCGGTAAAAACAAGGATCACTGTCTGTCGGCGGGGACGACCGCCTTGAGGCCGGTTTTCTCCAGCATGGCCGCCGTTCTGACAGTTTCTCTGCTTCTATGCTGATGATCTGCTGTTAAACACGTATAGCCTGACTGTAGCTGTCTCACAAAAGCAACAAGCCATATGGCCTAGAGCGTAGAGGTTTAAATAAACCATCCACATTATTTAAAAAGATGTTTTTAAAACTAAATATGCAATTGTTATGAGGCAAGACTTTATGATTTTGTGGTTCAGATTACTCAGATCTCCAGGTTTGGCCCAATGATACAAAGATGAGTAAAAGTGCTTCATTTGTTTTAAGCAGACGTGGATTCCTTAAGGTCAGAGATGTTTTCTATTTGAATTCTGTTTTGTCCATTTTTTATTGTACTAATAAGACACTTCCTTCATCACACAGACATGCACTGTGATGTCTAACGGTTAAAAAATATTGGATGCTTTTAAAGCCCCATCCAAGTCATAGATGGTCTATCTTTGAAATCCTTAATGAAACAGAGAAAGAAGTGTAACAAGGACAGACTTGTGACACCCCCACTTAGTTCTGGGGTTCTGCTTTTTGTTTAAATGGGTTGTTGGATAAATGTTTTTTTTTCCTGGTCTGCAAACTTGATTATAAAAAATGACAAAAAGACACACAAAGATCCACAAACACAGCGAGGCCACACTCGGCCACAGAAATGTGATTCTCATTTGAACATAACACAACACAAAAAAAGTCATTTCTGTAACAAGACCCACATGCTTATCTTAGCAATGGCTAAACAAACCACAAACCAGGTTCATGCTCATATCTTAGACTTGAACACAGAAAAAAAAAACTATGCAGGAAGCACTAGATTAAAAATGTAAATGTTTTTTCATGTTAACTGCTGTGAAACATGGGTTATCTTTGCTTAAATAGACTGATTTTAAAATAGATGAATTTGTTGTGCTTCATTAGTTCAGTTTTTTAAATCTACCTCGCAGTCGTCCTCACAGGAATCTGTCTTTTCTCAAGACAGTTTGTTGCTAAATTCAATGGTGGATTCACATTTTCACAGAAACTAGTCGACGGATTTTTATTTGTTTTTGTACTTTTGATTTTCATATCCAATCTAGACGATAAAGCCTGATGTTTCACCACAAAGAAATGTTATTTCCTGTAATCAATAAATGTTGGTTTTCTGATCATCCTCTCATATGTTTTTAGATTTTTGTAGATTTACTCAACTTCACCCTCACACTCTTAATTAAGACAGGGGTCCCCAACCTGGTGCCCACAGACAGGTAGCCCTCAAGGACCACACAAGGTGCCCACAGTTCTCTTCTGAAAATAACACAACTCACTTGTGAGCTGCATCTAAAGTTACAATTTATTGTTTGTTTTTATTACAGTTGCATTTACATAGATTTATAAATGAAAACATCTTAAAAATATGTTGATGATTCATGAACTTTAGATAAGTTTAGGTGACCTCTGACCTACTCCAGTTCAAAGATAAAAAAATTTGTTAAAAATGCTGCAGATTTTGTCATTAGTTCAAAATGTGACAAGATTTGTTTAAAAATGTTTAAGTTGATTTTTCTTTAACATTACATAATAGATAAACATGGTAAAACATAGTGAAAATGGAGCATTTTTCCATGAAATGCAGTGATGTAAGAGATCATCTGCAGATGTAACAATTACTGAGATTAATAAAGTGCAAAATATTGAAATTTCTTTCCTAGCTTATTGTCATTGTTGATAATTATGATGAGAAATCAGTGTCTTTACATGGAGGAGTATCATTATTCATTATTAATAATGTATAACTAACTATAACTAAGCAAATTTGTTATTTCAAACTGGTAGCCCTTTGTATGACACAGTACCCATGAAGTAGCTCTCATATTCAAAAAGGTTGGTGACCCCTTGCTCTAAGAGGCACTTGTTGTGGATTTAATTACAGCCATAAAATCTACAATCAAGAACCTTGCTTTACTAGAAGCAAAACAGCTATGGCTCTGCAGCCCTATCCAGCGCTAAACCACAGTCTAACTTCAGAGGAAAGGAGTCCATCAAACCATCACCATACTCCTGCTTGATAAAACTCAATGTATTGTTATCCCGAACCCCGTGGACTACCACCAAGACATGGTCCTACTCGTGAATGACCAACACTCTTATGAAAAGACAGAAGAACGATTCCTCCATCGGCTTCAGGCAAAAAGGGCTTTCCTGGCTAAACTCTCTCACAATGAAACAGGCTGTCAATAGGGTAGCATATCACATCAGTAGGGTAGCATATCACTACATCCATAGACTTTTCAAGAATCCCACAGAAGGAACTCCTCTCAGACTCATAATCAGCAGCAACAACATTTCTGAAGATCTGCCCAAATCCTGCCACCACTGGTTGGACACAGATCACCACATCCAAAACTGAGCTTTTTCATAGGATCAGTGGACAGAAACTGGACACAGATGAAACAGTGGTATCCTATGAAGTCACATCAAAGGACTTTTTACCAGCATCTAAACCTCAGCTGTAAGAGGACGAGTGGAGGACGATGGCGCCCCGGACAGTAAGCAGTCTCAACCCAGACCAAAAGGCTCTGTGCCTGAACACCATTTACTTCAGCTGCATGAGCGTGCTTTACTGACACAAACATGGTTTTGCCGTGGGCTCCCTGATGATTCTGATTGTTGCTATTTTATACATGGAGGCAGTGGAGAAGAAAGCCCTGAGCTCCTTCCAGGAAAAAACACAATTTCACTGGTTCAGGTGATGACACCTGGGCGAAGGTCAAAACCAAGAAGGCACTTGAAACATTTCATTTACCAGAGAAGAACAACCAGCTGGCCTTCCTGGACTGAGCAGCCATCAGAGCTGAAGAAAGCGATCTACGAATCGCATCCACATGAATCGATACCTTTGGTTTGACTCATTCCAACACAAACAGGAAAGAATCAAAACTCAGAACCACAGGGCAAAGCAAACCCTACAAAGAGAAAGTAAGAAGTCCAAGTGGGGGCCTTCAATATCCCACCATCTCACATGAATATGTCTTAGAAACTTAAGAGAAGGTTTGCTAAACACCAAATGGGTCCATTCTGGTCCTGTAGCCGCTGGTTTGTGGCATGAATGAGAATGAAGCGATCCATTTGTGTTTTGTGGTTCCAGGAAAGAAGACTTGTTGTCTTGAACAATGGAGACTAAATAAAGAAAAAGAAGCGGATGACAAACCTACTTTTACTGTGTTGAAACAGACTTTAAAGCATTTGAATGTTTGGTCTGTTTTGAGTGTAATTGTGTTGTTTACGTCAAACTCCAGTTTATCTAGTTTGAGTCAGAAACACCTCAAGCACTCCTAGAAACTATTTAATGATCTTCTTTCCAACTCTTGTTGGAAAACCACAAAAAAGTGCTGGGTTGTAACCAGCAAGTTTTCAGCTGATCTCACCATATCAATTCCATTCATTCCTGATCCTATCCATCCTGGTCACTCCCAAAGAGAACCTCAGCATCTT
>NC_050516.1:8029545-8062383 GCF_002922805.2 Oryzias melastigma | reverse complement strand
AAACACTCTCACCAACCACTACTTTACAGTCACTGATCTCCTTCAGATTACACCGTCTACACAAGATGTAGTCTATCTGTGTGCTTCACAGTTTGTTGGAAATATGCTAAATTAAATTAGATTTTGCTCATAAATGCATCATACACAAAGTTGGGAAATTAAAAACACATTTTTTCCTTCCCTTTTGAGTCTGAAAGTGGCTAAAAGTTTGTCAAAAACCATTTTCCTTTGCTGTTTTGTTTAGTGACAGCCTCGGGGTCTCTCCAAACTTGATGATGAAGAGTTTTGGTTTATCTCTCTGCAGCCCGGCTTGTTATCGCTCTCATACTTGATGCTGCACAGTCTGTGCTGTTTGAGTTTCCTCACATTGTGTGATGAAGATTTACTTCACGCACCACTTTCCAAAGTGATGAAACGGAGGATAAAATCAGCAAAAGCTGAAAACTTTTTGATGAGTCAGCATGCGGAGGCAGCATTCTCAGAAAATCACTTCTTGTCGTGTGTATTCACACAGAGTCCTCTAGAAATGAGCCCTCTACACGTCAGAAGACAGAACCAAGAAAGTTCATCCAAACGTCTCAAACAGGAGGAGTAAAAAGCAGGTTATCCAGAAGATTCAGCTGGAAACTGAAGTAAACGTCCCAAATCTACAATGTTCCATGATGCTGATCAAGAATTTTAAAATACCTATCTAAAGTTAGAATCTCTTTTGACTACATTACATGGAAAATCAGATGTGATGGATGTAAATTGGAACAAAATATTTTCATCAATAAACTATGGATCCGGGTTAAGAAAAAGGTGAACCGGCTGAAGTCAGAAACCTGGTGTGCAGCGACAACTCAGTCAGAAAACCTTAATCATTTGTTCTTCATCTGCCTCCAGTCATTCATATCTGAACAGTCAATCACCAGAGGAAGATGTAACTATCTCCTCTCCCTCCATTGTTCAGCTCCTCCTGCCGTCAATCTCAATCAAGAGGTCTCATCTCAAGTCACCTCCAGAGAAAGACTTTGGTTTTTTAGCAATAACTTTTTACATTTTATAAGTTCTGGTTGAAGATGATCTAAATTAATCTAAACTAGAAAAGTTGCCTTACCTGCAATAATGCTGGTGTGAAGGCTTTTTGCTGAAAATGCAAAATCTATTTGCAAAATGTTAAATTTGAGGAAAGACTAGAAATTTGGTTAAAGAACTATGAAAGAGCTATGAAGTTGACCCAAGATTCTTAAATATTTGTAGTAAAACGTCTTATAGATACATGCCAACTTGCCAAAATATTTAGTGTCACTAAATTAGCCCCCAAAAACCTTAGTAGAGGCCAAACTAGCCAAAAAAGCTATCACATTGCTTAAATAGTTAAACTCCAAAATTACCTAAAATTTCACAGTTAACTAAATTAGTCAAAAACGTTAGCATGTTGCTAAAATATTAGCTAAACTACAAACTTTTTGAACATTACTCTAAAAGATGAAAACATAGTCCATGAATACATTTAAAGGCTTGTTGATAATCTATTTAAAATTTTGAATTTGAAGACTTTCTCATTCATCTCCTATGGAGCATATTTTGATCAATATTTGAAAAACTATAAAGTTTTTGAATACCAAAAATACAAGCAGTAATGTCCTGAACAAGCTGAATGTTTTGATACCAGGACTGCTGAAATCACTGAAAGTGTGATTGAGTTTTTACGTTCTTAAAAACGTACAAGAGGAGCAGGAGAATCACTATAGTGTGAATGCTTACTAAGCAATCACACAATTATTGCATCATAAATCTGGTAAAACTAGACCGAGTCTATGACATTTGAAATCTTTTTTTCTGCAATAAAAAAACTTTTTCTGTTTCATCTTTTATTTATCAATCAAAATAAAATGAATATTTTGAATTAGAATAATATTTATAACTGTCAGGAACCTTTTTCAGGTCGAGAGAGAAATGACTACAGAGACAGGAGGTACTGATCTGGACACACATGAAGAAACAATCCTGCACTTGTTACACAGGACTCATTATTTTCCCAAAGTCTGCTCATTAGCACTGAATAAATCTTTCTCATTTCCTGCGGGGGGGTTTGCATCTCGGCTCCGTGACTTCAGCCCCCCGTGCCTGCAGCTGGATGTGATTTACTTCTTGCTCAGGAAATTGCAGAGATAAAGTATCTGAAGCAAACAACACAATGTTAGAGATGTTAACATTTATACAAAATGTAAACTATGATCACTTAACAAAACTAAACTTTAAAAATACAGTAAAGCAAAAAGTATTCAGTCAGCCACCAATTATGCACTTAAAAAGTGGGAGGCCTGTCATTTTCATCATAGGTGTACCTCAACTATGAGCAAAACATCCAGAAGATCCCATTGTCTGATTTTGAAAGAATTTATTTGTAGATTCTGGTGGAAGATAAGTATTTGGTCACCCGCAAACAAGCAAGATTTCTCTCTCACAGACCTGTAACTCTTCTGTAAGAGGATCCTCTGTCCCCCACTCATTACCTGTATTAATGACACCTGATCATCTATAGAAAAGACATCTGTCCACAACCTCAAACAGTCCCACTAACGAGCACCACCAAAGAGCTGTCTCAGGACACCAGAAACAAAACTGTTGACCTGCACCAGGCTGAAAGACTGAATCTGCAATAGTTAAGCAGCTTGATGTGAAGAAATCAGTTACTAGAGATGTTCTGCTGGAGCGGGCGGCTCGACTCTGCATCAAATCTCTCAAAGCGGAAGTGTCACTGGAGGAGTATCTAGCAGTCTCTTCAGATTGCACATGATCACGTGACTCTCCAAATGAAGCTTCATTCCATCACTCACGTAGTGCCGACCATTCACAGCAGTTTTGAATTCAGAGCGGGGTTTTCAGTAAGTCCGTTCATGAAGAGAGACATCACTCATCCTGTGTGTGTGGCCTTAAGAGAGCAGCGAGGAGTTCATCGTAGACATTTTCTTTCTCTTTAAGCTGCACGCTTGTTTCACTTGCACACAAAACGAGCACGAGGAAGAGAGACAGAGAAAGATAGACAGGTGCAATAGGAAGAAACATCTCAGCAGAAATATAAAGTTAAGAAAATGAGAGTCACCAGAAAAACAAGCAACCATTTCTCTTTTTGAAAAATTTAGAGTCTGCAAGAAAGAATTTAATCTAGAACCGGCTCCACAAACAACCTGAGAACTGAGAGAATCTTAAACCACAGCAGATCATCTCTGACTGAAGCTGAGACTCTCAACTTTATCAAATGCCAACTTTTATTGGGTTTGACACATTTGTTTTGTTCCTTTTTGTTTTGCACATTTTAAATGATATTTTGTCTTGTGGCTGCAGTGTTTTTGTGTTGTTTAACCTTCGATTTGTCTAAAAGAGAATAGATTTTAAAAATTGCATAGTTGTAAATTGAATTGTAGTTTTTTGTATTTTAACATTTATTTTTCCTGACCGTTTACATCCCTACACTCCTGCTCGATCTGAAGCCCTGAGCCTTTTAATCATTCCAAAAACTCCCTTCAGAATTAGAGGTGATCTTGCCTTTCAGACAGTTGCTCTAAAACTGCTCTCCCATTGTCACTGCATCAGATTGACTCTATTGAGTGTTTTAAAAGCCCACTGAGGACGTTTCTTTTTAGTAAAGCTTTTAGCTGATATTTTAGTTTTATTTTACCTTCTCCCAACCTTTGAGTTTCTGTCTGCCATTAATATTTTATCTGTTTCTTGTATCATTTATATGTATTGGTTTTTAGTGATTTGTCTTGTATTTTAACTTTTGTGAAGCACTTTGTGAGTGACCCTCTGTGAAAAGTGCTTGATAAATAAAGACTTAATTACTTACTTTTCAGTGTCAAGTGCTTCACAACCCTGAACCATTTCAACATAATTTGATTAATTTTGGTTGAGTGGTTCAAAAAGCTTTGGTTTCTTCATCACTAATGGAAGACATACAAGACCACTGATACTCCCTCCATCTGGGGCTCTCCACAAGATCTCACCCCGTGGGTCAGAATGATCACAAAAACCCCAGAACCACGTGGGGGGACCTAATGAACGACCTGCAGAGAGCTGGGACCAAAGTAACATGGACTACCATCATAGCACACTACAGCGCTATGCAGGGATTCAAACCCTGTAGTGGCAGACGTGTCCCCCTGCTACAGCCAGAGCATGTGCAGGCTGTCTAAAGTTTGCTAGAGAGGATCTGGATGATCCAGAAGAGGATTGAAGAATGTCCTATGGTCAGATGAAACCACAATAGAACTTTTGGTAAGAACTCTACTGTTTGGAGGAGAAAGAATGCTGAGTTGAATACAAAGAACACCATGCCAACTGTAATGCATGGGGGTGGAAGCATCATGATTTGGGGCTGTTTTTCACCAAAGGGACCAGGACGACTGATCCATGTAACAGAAAGAATGAATGTTTGCCATATATAATCAAATTATGAGTAAAAACCTCCTTCAATCCATTGAAGATGAAACGTGGCTGGATCTATCACCATGACAACCATCCCAAACAGACCACCTGGGTAACGAAGGAGTGGCTTCAGAAGAAGCATTTCAAGGTCCTGGAGTGGACTAGTCAGTCTCCAGATCTCAAACTCATAGAAAGTCTTTCGAGGGAGTTAAAATATGTGTTTCCCAGCAACAGTCCCAAAACATCACCGCTCTAGAGAAGATCCACAAGGAGGAATGGACCAAAACATCACCGCTCTAGAGGAGATCTACATGGAGGAATGGACCAAAACATCACTGCTCTAGAGAAGATCCACAAGGAGGAATGGACCAAAACATCACTGCTCTAGAGAAGATCTGCAAGGAGTAATGGACCAAAACATCACTGCTCTAGAGGAGATCTACATGGAATGGACCAAAACATAACTGCTCTAGAGGAGATCTGATGGAGGAATGGACCGAAACATCACTGCTCTAGAGGAGATCTGATGGAGGAATGGACCAAAACATCACTGCTCTAGAGGAGATCTACATGGAATGGACCAAAACATCACTGGTCTAGAGGAGATCTGATGGAGGAATGGACCAAAGCATAACTGCTCTGGAGGAGATCTGCATGGATGAATGGACCAAAACATCACTGCTCTAGAGGAGATCTGATGGAGGAATGGACCAAAACATCACTGCTCTAGAGGAGATCTGCATGGAGGAATGGGGCGGAGCATGCTTCTGGCCCCGCCCAGCGTATTTTTATGTCACAAATATAATCTTTTTCAAACTGCCTTTTTTTGCCTGCTCCTGATTCTCAACAATTGGAATAAAGAAATACTCACTAATGCAACTTAGTTTTCCTTATGTACTGTGAAGTTTGAAGTGGGTCTTTAAAACAAAATTTAAGAAAATAACAAAATTGTTGCCTCAAAAGAGCATCAAGAAATGAAGATTTTTTTGTGTTTTTATTGATTTTTTTTATATACTTCATCCCTTCCTCCTCCTCATCCTCTACAGCCACATGGAGAAGTTAGTCATCCGCTTAGAAATGTTTACATTCTCACACCTAAAATAATTCCGGAGTTAATAAACGTCACGTTTCCTTTTACTGCAGATTGTGACACTGATTTACCTTTATGACAATTCTTGGTGTAGATGGAAGAACAACTAGACTCACCCAACGTTACTGAACACCCACAAACCAACTGAGCTTATATGTTTATTTTATTCAAAGGCGATCCTGTGAGATCAGGCATCATCATCTGATCCAGAACAGACGGATTGACCTTTTGCTCTGATCCAGCTTTACTCTGCTTTGTGCTTTGCTGGGTTTCTGTCAGAGATCAACTATAGACAGGATTTTAATCTCTCTAATCTTGACATGTTTTTGTGCGCCAGTCAGATGGAAATACTGAAGCATGCTTTGACAGGAAAAGACCAGCAGGTTGACTTCACCTCGGCTGTGGTCTCAGACCCAGCTTCCTTTCACCATGAGTCCTCGTGGATCTGTGTCAGGAGCTCCCAAACGAGTTCATCCAGTGATCCGGTAACACCAAAGCTGGATCAAAATGGAAAGTCCTAATATCTGCTGTAGTGGTGCTCAATCGCTCATTCTTTGGCTGAACGGCTGAGTTTATGAAAACAGCCGAAGGAAAAATGACAGAGTAACCAATGTTCAGTTTATTAGAGATCTTTACTCTCAGGGTTTATTGTTAATGTCAAAACTGAGTTTAAATTATTATAAAGCAAATGCTCACTTTGTTTGATCAGATAGAAAGAGAGCTGCTTAAAATGATCTTCAAAGAGTCCTTCTAGAAAAACTTAATGGGAAATCGATTATTTCATTTTAACGACTTAGATCAGGATTTACTTAGACCGAATCTTCTAAAAATAAACAATAATTCATCCTGGGCATGAACTATCTTTGATCTTCCCTCCCAGCAGACATGAAGTCAACGAGGTTAAAATGACTCACGGATTAGCAGCTCATGACTTTTTATTCAAATATGCAAAGCAGTATACTTATGGAAATGTTCTCACATTTTACTGTTGACATATTATCCCTTTGATCATATGATCAGAAGTCTGTCTGAAAGTGACAGAACTCAGAGTTAAAGTTTCATTAAACTCTTTACAGACTTCAAGCTGTAGTTATCTCAGTGACTGAAACACTTTGTACCTGTTCTGAAACACGGTGGTAGGAGAATGATGGTTTTAGGTTGCTTGGGTAGAATGGGGTCAAATCCGGAACAACTTAAAGTGAATGAAAAACTACATTGTAAAACATAAAAGTTTAAGAAATTCTGAAAACTAAAATAGAAAAAAAAATATAAACTTAAAATTTGTAACAGCTGCTGTCTTGTATTTTCAGCTTTTGTTTTTCGTCTCTCCCCCGTCGTTTTTAGATTCTGTATTCGTGTTTCTTTTTCAAAGTTTTTCAAAGTTGAGAGTAATTTTACGTGGGGGTGGAGCCTTGAGCCCAATCAGGTGCTGGGATGTGATTGACATCAGGTGATAGAGGTTATAGTGTATAGTGTACCAAACTACCACGTGGTCAACAGACACCGTTCTGGAGCGGAAGTGACGTCACCATAACCATTCACTTCTATTCATTTAGCTGGAAGCACACCATGTTCTATACAGTTCTAATCCAGTGTTCTGCTACTGTCAATCGGTTCAACACCAAAAATTCTGAATTGAAACTGTAACTTGAGAAAGAAGATCAAAATGCACAAACCTTTAAAACGTGAAACATCAACTGTTCCAGATAAACTTTTATCCTTCATGTGGTAACTGTCATGAATGAGTCCCCTGTCTCCCCCTCTGGCCTCCAGCAGGAACTGTCTCCAGAGGTCTAGCACTTCCTGGTTCTCCACACCTTACTTCCCATCAGCCCCTGCTTTCACTCCCAGAAGCTGTTTCCATCAGCAATCACTCCCAGCAGCATTTAGTCAGAGCACTGAGCTCTGTTCAGTGTGAAGTCTTGTTTGTGCCGCTCTGCCTGCATCGCTGAGCGTTCTCATCCCGACCTGATGTTCTGCTCGTCTGCTGCCTGCCCTGACCCTCTCCCGACCTCTCTGGTTGTTCTCTGATGCCCTCATGCTCGTGTTTGACCTCTGCCTGCCTGACCCTGATTTAGCTTTGTGGACTTTTAGCTGTGTTTGGATCCTGTTCACCTGTCTGTGCCAAATAAACCAGCTGCACTTAGATCCAGTTTTCTGCCTGTTTGTAACAGTTGATGGTTTATGTTTTGTTTGTTTTTTTTAATTCAAGATTTTAGTACTTCTTTAAATTTAGCAAATATAAATAAATTTGTCAAATTTTCATAATTTCTTATAAGTTCAAAACTATTTTCAACATTTTTTTCAAATCTAAAGATTGTTTTAAATCCAGCACTAAAACAGGTTATTCTTTGTAACAACTCTTTAAATCCTGATCCGTTACAAAGTCTGAGTATTTCTATTTGAAAGTAAACTGTGCTACATTTGTAGGATCTTGCATTTGAGCGAGGAGCAGACGAGTCAAGTACTGGAGTAACATCTCCATTCATCTCTGATAAAAGCTTAAAGAAAAACTACATGTTGTCTCTGTAAAACTGTGAGAAGCTCCAGGAGTTTCAATGACATGTGAGTTCAGCAGACACACAAAAGCCGGGCTCCTCCTCCCATTTTCAGCCGGTCAGTCATCCAGCGTTTGGGCTCTCACTGATCCCACACACATTAGGAGGGATTCGGGTCAGGACCGCCGCTCTGCCCTCCCCAGATTCTGGAAGTCTTCCAGCACAAACCCGCCTTTCATCTGGTCAGAAATCACAAAGACCTTGAAGGTTGTGGATCTGACGCTGAAGCTCACATGACGGATTTGTTTTGTGTAAATAAACTCAGAGCGAGCAGACACGGCTCCTTCAAGCGTCGGTAATGTGCTCCCATGTTCCACGGCTTTGGGGCTCTTTTATTTCTGTGTCAACTTCCTGGAAAAGAAGTTCTGTTTGAAAAGACATCAAGAACTGTCAGTTCACACAGAAGGAGGGATGAGTGAGGCCACTGCATGACCACTCATGCTTCCTTCTTTGTATTGAGGAACACATTCTTCCTCGTCCTTTGTCCGTCCATCTGTTCGTTCTTTCCCATTCTCTTCTTTTTATGTTTTTCTTTGAAATAAAATGTAAAAAATCATAAGTAAGCAAAATGGGTCTAGTACTGGGAGTAAGAGTAATCGTTGAAAACCACAAATACGAATGAGATCACAATGGTGAAAAGGTATCAAATCTGTCAGCAAGTAAAGAATCAGTTTCTGTTAAACTTTGTCAGGTTGTCTTCTGGTTGTGTCTGTTGTCTTTGCCTTAGGTAGGGCAGACCGGGTTGTTGTCTCAATGCCTTTTACGGCCACACTGCATGGCGCTGGGGTACATTTTTCCAATCAACATGTTGGTCTCTGATAGCTTAATCATTTGCACTTCCAGTTTTGTTCAACTGACACAAAACATTGAGGTGAGGTCACAATGTTTAATTTTCATGGGTCAGAGTGAATTTGTGTTTGTGTTGAGAGCTGGGTGATGAGTAAAAATCAAAACACTGAATAACCCTTTAAGACCGGAGCTCCAGTTTTTATGTTCTTTGATTTACTGTAACTTTTCAACTCTTTACATAATCAACATAATTCTACTGGAATTATCATGTTACCGGTGGAAAAGTTATAGTATGTTAAGGATTTTGTGTTAAGCATCACAGACGCGAAGGTTACACCGCCAAAAGTCATAGTTTTATTTTGAGTCATCTTTTTGGTAGCTTACTGATGGAGCAGCTAGCTTACTGATGGAGCAGCTAGCTTACTGTCGGTCAAGAATCACTTGGGGTTGACTGTCACAAAGTTCTGCAGGTTGGTTGTCACATGTTACTGTGGCAACACGAGCGGTTCAGCACACACTAAAGGGGACTCAAACCAGACGGAGGCGTGGTTCCAGATTTTAAAAAGCTGATTTATTATAAATCGTTTAAAAACATTGAGTTATTAAAAGACCTGTGATTAAACCATTAGGGGCCTAGAGCCCACCTGCAGCAGAGACCTTGTTACTCAAGCAGAATAAATAAAAAAACAATCACATGCATAAACATGAGAAAATAGAATCAAACGCAGGGGAACACAAAACAACCAAAACCTCCACTTGAGAACCAGTCCCTGCTGCTGCAGATCTGAAACATTAAAACAAATGAAGAGGCTAACAGACCCTTTCTGGCATACAGACCAATAAAAAGAATCACAAGTTCAAAACATGAGTCCAACAGCTGCTCCAGCAGCACTCCAGCACCAGTCCTAACAGGCCACCAAGTCCCAGAAGCACCTGCACGACAATGTGATCTAGTGCACGGAGGGAGGGGGGACCTGCAGCTCAGCGGCTGACCCGGTGGCAAAGTGGAGTTGATGTGGAGGACCTGTGGAGCATCTGTGGCCAGTCTTGATTAACAAAACAAGACGTTAAAAAAACAGCAGCGAGTTCCACCTACACGACCCTGTTGGAAGCAAATTCACTTCTACCTAGTCACACGCTGATTTGCAGTGCGACTAGGGGTTCCAGCTACCACTGCACAGGCAGTAGAGCCCAGTGGCAGCCCGTGAAGGGAGGAGGTCTCAGCCCAAAGAGCCGGATAACCCAGCTCAGTCCCATCTTATAGTGAGTGGGTGCTCGTCAGCAGCAGCTGATAGGATCGACTGCACCTGTGCCTCAGCCTGATTAAACCATCCTGCCACATTAGCAAACCTTTACCATTTATTTTTCCAACAGTGTGTGCAGACAGTGATATTGCAAATGATTATGCACATTTATCATAATTGTGAGTGAATGAAGAACAGTCTGTGCTGTGCGGGCTTCCTGCTTTACAGTGTTTTACAGTCCTCACAGATGATGATGTTCCTGGATGTTTTAATATGTCATCTTTGAAAATCCCACTTTATATTAACAATATAAATATCTGATTCATACATAAATACCCTGTTACAACCAACCCCGTGTTGGGGTATCAGAATGTCTTTGATAGTTTATCAATTCTTCTTACAATGACTTCTAGAAACAAAACAGACACACATTAATACCAAGACTTCAAGCTTTCATTCCATGTTGGGATTACTGGTATTTTTTTAGTATGAGTAATGCATGGATAAGTGAAAATTGTGACAATCAACTCCGGTCTGTCCTACATGTGATGGAAGCAAAAAGACGTCCATCACAAGCTTACTTCTACCAGGTCAATTTCGACTGGCTGAAGATGAACCATAAGTGTGCTGTGTGTACTTAATATCTGGAACAATTACACTATTTTTTCTTTAAAAAAATAACTGAATAAATGAATATGACCCACTTATCTAAAACCATCTAAAATACTTCATGTTTAAAGCTGTTTTGTCCTTTAGATACTTTGCTACTTAAAATTATAGTTTAAAACTAGTCCTAAATATCTAGATCATATCCATTTAGGTAAAGGAATCGGAACAATTGTGTCATCACAAAGTTAGTTGAATCTTTACTGTGTCGATTCATGAATCTTTTTTTTCACTTTGCTGCCTGGAATTACAGGGTTTTTTACACGCTGGGCTGCTGTTTATTTTGTCCTAATAGATTATTTACTCCTTTGTCTCCTGCTGTTTGGTCTTCTGAAGAGCATTTCACAGCATTTATGGTAATACTGTGTATGCTTTTGCTTTTAAATGTAAAGCGCCCCGAGGCATGAGAAGCACTTTTTTATGAATAAAGTTTGATTGATTGATTTATTAAAGTGTGTACAGTTCACACTGGAGTTAAAAGAACCAGAATTCAGCAGTAAGTGTGATGAATGAACAGGTGCCGAGTTCTCACAGCTGCAAAACTAGGAAAACTAGCAGAGTAAGTCAAGTCTGAGCCAGTGTGAATGAACCTGAGCGTACCGACATGCTCTGACTCTGAAAAAACTCTCATACTGTTACAAGGTTCTTAAGTCCTTCCACTTCCAATATTATCAGGATGGAAGCACTGCAGAGCAAAATCAAATTTGTTCTTAACTTTCATTTTTTAGAGCAATTAATTGCTTTTTTCAGAGAATAACACGTTTTTGTCAGTTTTTAAAGCTAAAATTATTTTTACTTTTATGCAGTTGCAGCCACTAGTTATGTAAAACTAGCGTAAGCCTTAATTGTGATTTACCTATTGCAGACAAATCAGATTTATTTTGTAGTTGCGTTATTTTCATTTTTAATCTATAGCTATTATTTGTAAGTTACAAAGCTCCAACGAGATGTGCTGCGTGTTGTATAGAACTGTTACTTCTGTGAACTCTATTCCATTCTGAAAATACACAACTCATCGGGAATTATCCTGTTTATGGTCATTTGCACAATAATAAACCAATTATTAGTACTTATACCATGGTCCGGGTGAATACTCGATTCTGATTGGCTGCTGGGTGTGCATTAAAAAGTGATAATGCACAGTAATAACGCACAGTGCCTCACAGCGAGAAGGCCCCGGTTCGAATCCCGGCTGGGACCTTTCTGTGTGGAGTTTGCATGTTCTCCCCGTGCATGCGTGGGTTTTCACCGGGGACTCCGGCTTCCTCCCACCGTCCAAAAACATGCTTCATAGGTTCATTGGTGACTCTAAATTGTCCCTAGGTGTGAATGTGAGAGTGAATGGGTGTGTGATTGAGGCCCTGAGACAGACTGGAGACCTGTCCAGGGTGAACCCCGCCTTCGCCCTTCAGTAGCCGGGTTAGGCTCCGGCACCCCTGCAACCCCAAAAGGGACGAAGCGGTCAGGAAGATGAATGGATGGAATAACGCACAGTAATAAACCACACCTAAAGAAGAAGTTCCGGTCACACAGACCAAACGTTCGATATCACTGCGCAGGCTTCTTTAAAACACGTTTTTCCTTCATCATCTGGACAAAACAAGGAGTAATGGATGAACTTTCTCTCTGAACTGATGCTTTATTTAACTTATTGTAGCGACCAGCATTTATATTCCTCTCCTTTTGTAAGGTAAATTAATATTGACAAATTGGTTATTCTCCTTCTAATAAAACACCACTCGACATGAAAGGTGTAGTCTTCTGTTTCACCACAAGAGGGAGTTTCTTATATATTAAGTCTATGTTTTAGAGCAGCTCAGAAGAACGAACCTGCCGTGAAATGAAACACAGACAGAAGCTGATTGTGTTCCGTTTATGTTCTAGCTGCTCACTGAAGGATTAACTTCAGAAAAAGGAGAAAAATATCCTAAGCCGCATCTGCTCTAGTATTGATAAAAAAAAAAATAATAATTAAAATGCTGCACTGTGCTATAAGCCGCAGATATCCATGTTGGAAAATGAGATATTTACTGCATGTACAGCAGGACTTTGTACTGTAAATGTACATGTACCTGCAGTCTCCCACATCTTACCACAGGTTCATTGAAGCTCACCGGCCTTCAGCTTCAAACTTGCATCATACAAACTTCTTTGTGTGTTTGAAGGGGCGAGGATTTGAAAATAATGACCTGTTAGTAAGTTGTCGAGTGTGTTCTATCTGCTAAAGAAAAAGTAGCGTAGGCTATTCGACTTTACATTGATTTTTTAGTCAGTCTTGTTTTTGATTGTAATTCTGGTTAGAGCGCCCCTAGTGGTGGAAGAAAAATCAACAGAATAGTCACTAGTTATGTAAAACTTTTGTATAAGCCACATGGTTCAAACCTTAGGAAAAAAAGTTGTGGTTTATGGTCCAGAAAATACAGTATATGCTGATCGGCACATTCCTGGGTGAAAGGTCACCTCTTACCACTTGTTTTTGTTCAGTCACAACAAAGAATCAAAGTCCAAAAAGTTTGATTCCTCGTAGTCATGCCCTTGTGCCTCCTTTCCTGCTCCTCAGTTCTCTTCTCTCTGCTGCTGCACCTTCAAAATGATGACATTCACTGAACATATATAAATCACTCATCTGGCCGATGTTCTTCAATGTATTATGATAGTAATATGAAGTTTATTGACAATATTTTGTCAGAAGTGTTCCTACTGAATGTTTTCTGAATGTTTGCTGGATCTAATGTTTTTTTCTCTACATGTTCCAATTAAAAAAGAAAAGAAAATCCCTCGAAATTATTATAAATCCACTTTTTTATTTGCAGTTTGATCTTTTACTGTCAGAATGTCACAAATGTCAATGAAAATATCTGAACGTGAGGCTTTTCACAGCAATTATTATTAGTTTATATTAAAAATGCATTAATTACATTAATTAATTATAAGTCCTAATTCATTAACTGTTTTAAAAAAACGATATAAAACCCAATAACATTTGTGTATAAAGACAGGCTATTGATGCACACTTCACTTAAAGTTTGTCCTTTGTTCTGGTGATCCACAGTGCAGACGTCCATTTCTGATGGGATATACAATATTATAAAATAGTTTGTGTCTGTAGGACTGTAGAAATCTTCAGAGCGTTCCAGAGAAAGACTCTTGCTATTTCTGGCAGAAAATGCGGCTGAGCTCAACATAAACAGAGTTGACACAACGGTGGACACGCCGCATGCTTCTGAGGTTGTCCTTTGGAGGTCGGAAAGTATGATCACCAGTGGGAGTTAGGAGAGAGCAGCAAAGGCTCCAGAGCATCTATACAGGAGATTTTGACGGGTCCTGTGTTCTGGTTTTGACCCGTTAACACCTGAGACGTCTGTAACGTTTAAACACAAAATCTTTAACGTACTGTAACTTCTCAACCATTTACACGATCACTCCAGTAGATTCTGAAGGAGAAAAGCGGCTCGAGCTGCGTTTTTCTGGAAGTCTGTTCCAGATCTGTGGTGCATAGAAGCTGAATGCAGCTTCTCCATGTTTAGTTCTGACTCTAGGAACTGATAAAAGACCAGATCCTGATGACCGGAGAGGTCTGGCTGGTACATACTGGGTCAGGAGGTCAGTCATGTATTTTGGTGCTAAACCATTCAAAGCTTTATAAACCAGTAACAGAACTTTAAAGTCTATCCTCTGACAGACAGGTAACCAGTGTAAAGACCTCAGAACTGGACTGATGTGGTCTACTTTCTTGGTCCTTGTGAGAACCCGAGCAGCAGAGTTCTGAATAAGCTGCAGTTTCCTGATGGATTTTTTTGGTAGTCCTGTAAAAACACTGTTACAGTAATCAAGTCGACTAAAGATGAAAGCATGCACTAGTTTCTCCAGGTCCTGCTTAGACATCAGATCTTTAATCCTTGAGATATTTTTGAGATGATAATAGGCTGATTTTGTTACCTGTTTTTCAAATGTAGGCATGTGCCCATCCACGTTTCTGGCCTGGTTGGTGGTTTTTAGATGAAAAGGTCAAAGCTCTCCAGAGACCTCCAACCGGTCCTCAAAAACATTTTCCTCCGTTTGTTTTTGTTTGGCTGCAGTGAGTCGTGTCACACCCAGCCGTGTCCTCAGTGCATTTACCAAGAACCCGCACGGGTCTCCTGGTGTCACTGTAACATATACGTGTGTGTCATCTGTGTCGCTATAGGAACTAATGTTGTTTTTTATAGCCTGGGCCAGCGGGGGCATGTAGATGCTTAATAAAAGGGCCCCAGGAGAAGTGATTAACAGTTACTGTGTGAATGTTCAGTTCAGGGAGCAGCAGATGTGAATGTAACCTCTGAGTTTCATTTATGAACCAACGTCTCCTGAAACCAATGACTGAGTTGGAGGTCCTGGCTTTGCTCAGGTGCTGGCTTCTTACAGATCTTTAAATTACAATCATTAGGAAGTCTTTATCAGCTGACCAAGAACAAAGTGATAAAGTGAACAAACCCACAAAAAACATTGACTCAGAATGACAAATTAGATTTTTTGGACATTTTTAAAGAATGTTTTATTTTTTCACAACAAAATAAAGCATTACTTGAACTAAAAATAGAAAAAACATGGGCTTGACCCTTTTCAACTTTTCAAACGTTAACACAGTCATTCCAGTAGATTCTGAAGGAGAAAAGCGGCTCGTCGTGGAATGATTGTGTTAACCGTTGAAAAGTCATAGTATGTTGGAGATTTTGTATTTAAGTGTCACTGGCGATGCTTCAGGTGTTAAAGGGTTAAAAAGTAATAGATTTCCTCCTTTAGTTACTTTTAATTAAACACCAGAGTCCTCTAGGATAGGAAACAACATGCAACAGATAAATCATTTATTTATTTTTGATTCTTTGCATCCAAATTTAAGAATCTCTGCTTCAAATTCAGGTGTTGCAGAACCAGGCAAATATTCAATATTTAGCTTTACAGCTGTGTCTGTCTCCGAGGTTCATAGAGTGGAAGAATCTTGACACAAGGAATTCATCTGGACTTTTAATTTCCAAGTTATGTTTCCTGGTAAAAATGTTTGAGAACCCGGTGAGTCTAGAATCCAACAGCATTTTGTCTGATTTTCAGTCCGCTTTTAGGAAACAGCAAAGTACTGTCACAGCCACCACCATTGTGTGGCTCTACTTATTGACTTCTCCAAGGTATTTGACACTCTAGATCAGGAGTGTCAAACTCAATCACTCAAGGGGCCAAAATCTAAAACACACCTCAGGTCACGAGCCGAACAGGATAAACATTTATTGATCACACTAAAACAAAATGTTTAAAACTTTAAAACTAACTTTTTAACATAATTATGAACTAGATATATAACATTACCTGTGATAATGCTAGTGTGAATGTTGTAAGCTGAATTTAGTGACTGATTATGCTGAATTGATAGTTGAAGATGCTGAAATTAATAGCTAAAATCACTGAAGCTAACAGCTAATATTTTAGCTGGCTGATAGCCAGCTAACATATTAGCTAAATGCCAAATTAACCTAAGAAACTTAAAAAAAAAAAAACTTAGGCTAGTCAAAACAGCTAGCATGTAGCTGAAATATTAGCTAAACTCCAAAATCGCCTAAAAAGTCTTAGCAAATACCAAAATAATCCTAAATTCTTGCAGAATGCCAATTTTTAAAACTTTAGAACTGTAACTTAACATAATTATGAATAATAAAAAGACAGAATATTATTCCAGAATTAATCAACTTAAACCTGAAATATCTTCCAATATTTTACTCTCTATAAAAATATATTTTGTCAAATTATATAAGTTAGAAATGAGCACAAGATAACATCAGGTCATTAATAACAATAAAATGAAATGATGTGGAGGGCCGGATAGAATTACCTGGAGGGCCGGATCCGGCCCCCGGGCCTTGCCTTTGACACATGTACTTTAGACCACATTCTCCTGATAAAAATCCTGGTCAAGATCTGCATCTCTGATCAAGCTGTGACTTGGTTTGTGGATTATTTGTCAAACAGCTCCCAGTCTACTCAAATGTCCGGCTCCACTTCTCTTGTCCCTGGGGTCATGAAAGGTGTGCCACAGGGTTCAGCTCTAGGTCCCATCTTGTAGTCCATTTATATTAACAGCTTGTGTTTCCAAATGGATGATCTCATCTTCATTGATGACACTTATTCTTGTTGTTCTCTGTCAATCTCAGAAGCTTCTGAGTTTTTCAGTCTGCTTTAGTGTCATTAAATCTCGTCTTCTGGCACTAAACATGGTCTTCAATGCAGAATAAAACAAAAGTATTTTCAAAAGAAATGTGAACTACCAGACAACAATCTAACATCACCAATGATAAATCAAAAGATAGATAACTAGAGCCTTGATTTGTGGTTGATACAGAGCTTTGAAAGTGAAGCTCTGGTTTTACTTCAGAGATAAATCCTGGTTTTCACTCAGAGCTCGTAAAGTTTGGTAGCTGCTACATTTTTACCCCAGATTAATTATGGAGATGTTCACCTTCATGACTGGCTGTAGTCGCCTCACTCATCACTGTGACCTGTGTGTCAGAGCTGAGTGACCTTCTCTGAGCACCTGAGGGTTCACGTATTGGATGACTCTAGTCTATCAGGTGTTGCTTGGTTTGGTTCCATCGTATCTCAGTTCCCTTCTTTGAAGAATCACCAGTCATGATGCCTTACACTTTAGTGATGTTTTTCATCCATACGTTCCTCAAGTGTGGACTGAATTTGGGAGACAAGCCTTCAGTATTTCTGCTGTCTCTGCCTGAAACTCTCCAAACTGAACTGGTCTGAACTGTTTCATTTAAATTGTTTCAGTACTTTCAGTGTAGCAGAGAAACGATTCCACATCAAAGCCAATGATTGTCCCTGATAACTAGAGCACCTTGCATCTCCTGAACTTTATTATTCTCATAATAATGTTTGCACCTCCTGTCTGACTCTGCTGACTTCCTTTTCTGCACCTTAACTTTACATTTTAAACTGTAATAACTCTAAGTCACTGATTTGTTTTACGTTTATGTGGCGTGTGCTGCTGAGCTCTTGGCCAGATCACCATAGCAAAGGAGATCTTGATCTTAATAGCTTTTAGATTTAGTTTTTTAAGCAGAAACAATAGAAAAAGAAATACATTAATTTTCTAACAATAAAAACGACTAAATAAAGAAATGCAGACGTTAAATTCAAAACAATATTTACATTGCACACAGATTAATTGAAAAAAATTCTACATAATAGAAAGTGAACTTAAACTTATGGCCTTCGCCTGGCTGAATAAAGATCAAATCAAATTTAAAATATAAATCACATGAAAATAGGTGGGAGTAGTGCGCCCTCTGGTGGACACGAGAAGAATAACCACATGATATTACAGTACATTATATAACTGCAAGAAAAGCTGAATAATTCCCTAAGAAAACACCACTGTAACAGTCCTACGTCTGATTGGACTAAAACACCTACATGGACAGGTGTGGCGTGGTCCTTCACAAACTCAGCATCAGCACCAAGACCTTCAAAAACAAGTCATTCTTTAACATTTACATGATTGAAATCATCTGTTCATGGTTTAATGAATAATAAAGTAAATAAGTATCTTCATCCATGGGGTGTCAAAATGTTATATAGAAATTCATGATTATTTTGTGTTGATTTCATATTTAAGAAGATCAAATATTTTAAACATGATCTTGAACAGAAGACATAAAAAAGTAGTTTCTCTTTGTGAACTTTCATCCTCAGCTCGTACTTCAAGAGAAACAGACGTATTTTCTTTGATTTTCTAACATTTCCTCCACAGATTTGATGCCACTTTTATGGTGTTTGATTATTTCAAGAAAAACAAAACCACAGATTTTATAGGGAGGATGCTGAAGACAGGCTTAGGTGGAGGAAACTGATTCACTGTAGCGACCCCTGAAGGGAAAAGTCGAAAGAAGAAGAAGAAGAAGAAGAAGTGAGCATATTTTAACTGCTTCCCAGTTTGATCAACAGATCCATTTTTATTGGATTTTTGACACCATTTCCATATTGCTTTGAGTAAAAGTAATCATTTGTTGTGTTCATTGGACATCATTTTAAAGAAGCAAGAAATCAAACTGATTTCATATCGTTTGGAAACTAAACTCAACCTTTTTCTTCAATTTATTTAATTTTTAATGTCAGTTTTGTACAAACTGCAACAGATTTTAAAACCTCGGAGGGAGAAGTTCAACATTTGAAAGAATTGCTTTGGTCACTAAACTAAAGCAAATTAGAACTTGGTAAGATTTTTTCTGCCCAATTCTGATTGGACCTCCATTTTATATATATATTTGTTTTCAGAATAAAAAAACAATACAAAACAAAAAATAAATTAAACTATTAAAGCAATGTTTTGTTAAAAGACTATTTCTGAAATCCTTTCAATTTTTTTTGTAAAAAAACAATAATTAGATTGACCTTATCTGCACATTTTCTATGTACATTTTTTCACTAAAATGTGCCGTCCAAACGGGGTGATGACTGTGGCTGAAGGGACTGACTCTGGGTGTAGGGGTACCTGCCTAAACCCCGCTGTAGCGTCCAGTTTTGTGAAGATTGCTGCTCCTGTAAAGCTTGGCCAACGTCTCATCCACAGCCGGCGGGATGTGGCGGTCTCTGCAAACATATTCATTCAGGTGAGTCGTGACTGAACAGATCCTGACCTTTACATTGGGCTTAGGGATGGACTAGACTTGGTTTCCTAAACTGATGTATCACTGATATTCCTTTTTTCCAATGAAAACAATCTGCACATATTCTTGATTTTTTGTGTCTTTCTTTCTCCTAATGTGTGATTTATGACTGAACTTTTTTAATGAAAACAATCTACACAAATTTTTTTTTTTTTTTTTTTTACAAGAGAATATTTTGTATTATCTAATATAGATGATAATCAATGATTATAATCGGGGAAGGTGATTTGCATTGATCGGTGCCGGGAGTCTGGAATATAGTCAGATGAGTATTAATCATCTGGTTATGTCCTCTTTATACAGTATGCTGGCCAGAAGGCTGCAACAAACTTGTGTTAAAACAACACAAAACTCTACTACTACAGCTACTTTCAGGTTCAAATATATTTTCAAACTCTGACATGAATCTGATCTGCAGCTGAATCAGAAACATCTTTCCAGGTCTGGTCTGTAGATCCAGAAGGTCGCTGGTTCTTTAAACTTGTGCTCCTAAAGAGAGAAGTTCTAGTGCAGAGTCCTGCTGTGGTGCAGATGGTTTCTCTAAAAAGATCTGCTTGACACAAACTGACGTGGTCTTCAGTTTGTGAGACCATCGATGGCAGAACATTAATGTCTTAAAATCATTCAGATTTTTCTCTAAAGTAGTTTTATAACATTTATAAAACACGATCCAGATGACATGGATAAGGTGGGTTTCATTTATGTCTTTAAACAAAATGAAATCTTTGAATGGTTTTGTTTTCTTTGAGGACTGTAATTCCTTAGCCAAAATCACTAAAAATGATTCTGTGTGCTCAAAACACAAACAGCCTTTTAGTTAATTATTCTCCTTAAAAATGACAGAGAAAGCCGAGGGACACTTTCAACTCACGTTTACTCTTCTGCTGGGGTGAAGTGTGCAGAAACTGAAACTCAGCTCAGCATGATTTAGTAATCAGCTGCTGGTCCAGGAGGGGGTTTATCCTCACTCCCCCCCACAGACACACCTGAACCAGGTAATCAGCCATGAGTAGGGACTCATGACAATTACCACCTGGTTCAGGTGTGTCCAGCCAATAAGAACATGCCAGAGCAGGTATGCTGGAAAACACGCAGGAAGGTGGCTCTTGAGGACCAGGGTTCCCTTGGACAGAAATCCCATTTATCTGACCACAATGATAGTGACTATAAATAATCTTTGGAAGGGCAGTTTCTAAAGAAAATTCTCACGAGTGTTGAACCATGTTTAGATGTGGCGTCGCATTTACGGCAGAGCATTTTTTTTTGTAGCCTGCAGTTGTGCGGCAAACCCAAATCATCAAATGTTTTTAAAACTATTCTTCATAAGTGCTGCACTGCTTTGTGGTGGTGAGACAAGTATTCATTAAGCATTTACATATTTTATCTTTGCAAAACTTACCTTAGATTGGAACATTATTCAGCCAAAAATAACGTTCCATGTGAGTTGGTCTTTGTAAACGATGGATGGCGGGACGGAGCTCCGCCTCTGACCTTCCTCAGAGAAACTTATGCGTGAAAATGATTCCTAACGTTCAATAGGAAAGTTAATGACCAGGAGTGGAGGAACACAGATGGTATTTTGGTCGATTTTGAGCAAAACCAGTTTTTGGCGAGAACGCTTCTGTCACCATCAAGTGTTCTTTGTCATCATTGACACAAAAATTGGGGGGGCAAGAGGGGGGGCAGAGCTTTTTGCTAGGGTAGCAGCTGGCCCCCCTTGCCACCCTATAGTCCGCCCCTAATCATGGGAGACTCAGTGCTGATGCCTGGTTGTGATTCTATTCAAATCTACACTCAGGTAAAGATTGACACGTTGGACTACTGTTAACGTCCTTGGTTTGTGTCTCGAGATGAGTTGGGCAGGTAGTCGACATCACCACAGACCCCTTGAGTCCTTCGTACATGGGCCCGTCTCTGCCTGCTCACCTGGGGCGGCATGACGCTGTTGGAGCGCACAGGGATCAGTGCGACCCTGTTGACAGCGGCGCAGAGAGCAGTGAACATTTCAGTTCACGACCACCACCGTGAGGCAGGCAGCTCAAACTGTTGATTCACTGGACAGCTTGACCCCTGACCCTGGGTGTTCCAAACAGGAAGTGGCTCCATGAAGCCAAAATCCCATAGACTTCTTTCTTTTGGTCAGAATAAACTGTCTACATTTTGTACGTACTTTTGATAATCCTTTTTTATTCATATTTTTTCTTTATCACCAGTTATTCAAATTATAAACTGACCAATCAGATGCCTCAGTAAAAAGCATGTGGTGCCCACCTCAAACGTTTCATTGATGGATCCTTCCTAGCGGTTCAGTGGAAGGGGTGTGGCCTTTGAACAAGCTCACTCTTGATTGGTGAGTAGTTGTCCTAGAAACATGACTCAGTCTGACTTGGACCAATCATTGTTAACTGGCTCCAATGGGCTCCTGTATCGCAGAAAAAGGTGACTGAATTTGGCTTTCATTTTCTGGAGCTGGAGGTAAGGCATTTCCTATGGGTGAGGTCACACTCGCTCTGTCCATCTCTATGTACAGCCAATGAGAAAGAAGCATGGATGGTTTGAAAGAATTTCTTTATAGATTTTTTTCAAATGACTCGGACAAAGAGAGTCTGAAGTTCCTCATGAAACCAGATAAAATGTATGAGAAGTTCTTTGGCTGCAGTGTGAAGACCGAGGCGTGCCTCAATGTGGGTGTGGTTAAACACAGTATGCTCCGCCCACTTTCTTCCTCTACTCTGCACTTGCCATTGCCTTCTTTGCCTTTTACAAGTTTCCAAACGAACTGGAGATCATTTAATTAGCATTGATCTTTGCAAAATGGAGATACACATCAATGATAAAACTTCCCTCACGAGTGAGGGAAGTTTGGAACGTGAGATGGACAGGCGGATTGAAATGGCGTCCGCCGTTATGCGTTATGCTCAGCTCATGTTCAAACAGTGAGAGTAAAAATCACATCAGATTACTGAATGTTTATGGAAGAATTGGTAAAAAAAGGATCACATAGTGTCACATACACTTGATGTTAGATCTTTCTTTTAATGTTATTCTTTTTAAAATGTTAATGCTATTTTAAACAGATAAAACTGAGTGTAAAAAGTGTATTATATATCAAAATATGACAACTGACTATAAGAGATATTTTGGTTCTAATGCTCAGAATAATGTTTAGAAATAAAAAAACAAATAAATAAGGAGTTTGAGAGAATTTTTGTCTGCTTTGTCATTTTTTCTTAAATGAGGAATGAACATAAAAACAAAGTCAGTTTATTGTTAGATATTAACTCTGATGAGGAAAAACATTAAATACATTTAAATGACCACATAAAGGATGTCACACTTGCTTGGACCAGTCTTACACAGTCAATGGTAAAACTATAAGAACATTTTTAAGGGCTTCAGATGATTACACAGCTGATCATTCTAGTGACTTCTTAGCATTAGTCAGGATTAGTAGTATAACAGTTCACTGGTAAACCAAAAAAATCTAATTTAACTCAGATTGAGGAGAAATGGAGTAAGTTACTATACGTAATTTTCCCAAGTAATAAACTAAGAAACAAAAAAAAAATAATAATAATCTTCGAAAAAAAGAGAAATAAATTTTGGGCTCGTCCGGGATTTGAACCCGGGACCTCTCGCACCCTAAGCGAGAATCATACCCCTAGACCAACGAGCCACGTGACACGTCCTCGGACATAGAGTTTATATACCCAATATGAATAGGATGTTGTAGTAAAAGAAGGCATGTACGCTGTGTAAAATTTAACATATATTTCGATAACTATCAATAAATCTCGATCAGACCGAATTCCCTCCAACTTTTCAAAACTGTTATTAACTTCAGCGGCTGAATCAGCTGTTTTTCTCTTTTAATGCAAAAAAAATGCTTAGATAGATTAAAAAACGTTTTATTAGGAGATGAATTCTATCAAAATACATCTGTTGATTTAAACATGGTTACATTTAAACCAGGTTATTTGGTGTAATGTTTCCCTATGACCGCCAGAGGGCGACAGGTGTTCGAGGAAATTCAGGAGCAAAAGAGACATAAAATGTGTGGTTCTTGCGGGCCTGCCCAACCCCAGAGACCCACTGCCCCGTTGGTTTACAGTTCTGTCTCTGCTCGGCTTCAGCTGACTCATGTTTCTACTCATTCCGAACGAACACACCTGATCCAGGTGCAGTACATGAAGAGCCGAAAAACAAGCAGAGTGAAGAAGTCTACAGATTGAGTTTTCACTCTCTTTTCTTTACTGATCACCAATTCTCTAATTATTGATACTTTAATTAATTTGGTTATTAAAAAGCAAGAAAATAATAATACTTTCTATTCTATAATTTCTTTTTTTAGCATACTTATTTTTTAATTTACACTCTTATACCTGTCTTTTGCAAATTTTCTTTCACTTTTTTTGGCCAAAATAATTCTTCAAAGAAAAATAAACACACAAAAAATGAGCATACATTTTTATTGCAAGGATTTACTATCCTTTGTTAAACATAAAGAACTTCTTCCTCTGTTTCCAAAGTTTGTACCAGTCAATTAAACCTTTATTATGTGATCAGCAGATTGAGCAGTATCAGTAAAAAAGAAACTTTTAAAGTTTTCTGAATGGCAGGTCACAGAAACCCTATATAAATATATAAATGATTTGTAACAAGTAACACAATAAATAATATTTTTTTGATAAGTTATAATCAATAACGCCATACTCAGTCAATTTAAGGCTTTAATCAACAGTCAAATCTAAAACCTTCATATCAACCAGGTTTTTTAATGTAACTTCTGTCCACAGTTCAGGTGAACTGCCGAGCCGAGAGAGGCTGTGGGGTCTGGGTGACGGTCCTGGAAGCCTTGGGCGCCTTTTGGGTGGAGATTTGGAAAAGCTGAGGGTTGACGTGAGTTTTAGATCTCGACTGAAGCGTTTTGAGAGTCCAGCAAATGCAATGCTCACTTCAGACACCCGAAGCAGGAGGGGTTGGCGCAGATTTCACAAGGATCTGATGAAACCATGATGCTCACTGGGAAATTCAGAAAAATGCATGTTAGTCCAAATCTGATAAACCCAAATCTCAGCCTCACAGGAGCTGCTTAATGAGAATAAATGACCTCAAGACTCTCTGGTCTGCATTTCAAACTCAAAATGATGACAACAGTTTAAGGAGCAGCAACTTTCCCCAAGCACTGAGACCTTTTCTGAAGGTAGTTTCATAGCTGTTAGTGGTGCTCCGGCTTACTCAGTTTGGTGAAAATGACGTCGGCTCCTTCCTCTTGGCATGCTGGATGGAAGACCTGAGGCAGGAGAGGATGTTCACACACAGCTGCAGCTCTGGCGTTTGCAAGGCGCGGGTGAAAGGCGTTCGAATCCAGCAGCGCCTTCAGCTGCTTCACCGCCTCCAACGGGAAAACCTGGTCTTCAACCTGCAGCAGACCGAGCAAAGAAAACCTGATGATGATTTGAATGATTGGAGATCTGACATCATTTGGGTGTTCTTGTAATCTAACCAGAAGGGAGTGTGTTCAGTAGAACTTGGCAAAAGTTTGTGATCAGAACTTTGTCTTGTTCTTTTTTTATTGCATTCATCTTGTCTCCTTTAAAAGTTTTCCAGACTGAAAGAAAAGTTGGAAGGATGGTTACTCACCTGAACGTGCACGCTGAGGGCGCCTCTGCACACGCTCAGCAGCAGCAGAACCAGAGCCACTCTCAGACGTCTCATTTTCATTTCAGAGCCGCGTTTCTTCTGTTTTGCGGCGTTTCTGCGCCGCCTCTTTATAAAGGCAGCGCCAGTGGGTGATTTATTAACAAACACGGCGAGTGTAAAGGTACTGGGACTTCTCAAGATAACAAAGGCTGGTGGTTGGTACACAAAGTGCTCTGGATCCTCTTTTCTGATTTGTTTACTGCTCCAGCCGGCAGTCCTGCCCCGTCAACAAGAACTTTCAATATTGACTCTGGGCTTCAGACAAACACTCTCACCTTAGTTCCACATAATAAATCTCATCTCTTAACTTTCTCTGGCAGATCATTCAGGCAGAGCTCTTGGAGAAGGAAGTGAACACTGACCCATACAGCTGCCATATTTACAGAGGAAGACATTCCCAGAGGCGGCAGGTGTGTCTGCGTGCTCTCGTTTTTATCAGGATCTGGTGGTTTACCCATCAGCCTTTGCTGGACAGTCACCTGAACGACCTCTTCTGGGGCTGTTGAGATAAGATGTAAACATGGGTCAAATTAAGGTCAGAATGAAGTGACACTTGGTGACCTTCAGTGTCAGGATGGGTTTCTGCACAGACACAATGTCGTCATTCCTCCACCTAAGAGATGCACGAGCACGCGCACATGCACGAGTGAGGTCCAAGTTATTTATGTTCATATAAATCATGAAGAAGGATCTCTGGTGCTCTGATGTCCTGTACTAGAGTCCAGCTCTGGGAGGGTCACAGAGTCGTGACCCAGATTCTCCTGAGGGACTCTGACAGAAAGAACATAGTAATGACACGAATCGTTTGATTCCTAACGAGCAAATCTTTAACCATGACTGAAAATATGTGAAGGTTGGTGTGATGACAGTGTGTTTGTGTGTTGAGTTTCCCTCCTCCAAACAAACCAAGTCAATTCAGATGCCATTTTTTTGCACGTTAGAGCCAGATGTCATCAATGAGCAGTAAACAGCCATTTTATGACCGTAAATATCCAAGTCAGTGAATGCACCAGGGAGTCAGTGAATGCACCAGGAAGTCAGTGAATGGACCAGGGAGTCAGTGAATGCACCAGGAAGTCAGTGAATGCACCAGGGAGTCAGTGAATGCACCAGGAAGTCAGTGAATGCATCGGTAAAATCAGTGAATGCACCTGTCGCTGCATTTTCGGTATACAGAAGCAAATCGGTTGCACCGCTCTCCCGCATTTAATACAGACCTACACAGTTTAACATGGTGTGATGGAAAATTCCATCACACATGGTAGAGGCCCTTCAAAAATGCACAATATTTGAGCATATATTTAGAAATGTAATTTTGTCTTTAGAAATGTAATTTCTAAATATTACAATGATTGAATTACAACAGTGTCTTTATGTTTGTATATATAACAGTTGTAACTTCTTTTCTACTTTGACAGCAGCACACACTAGTGCCTTTCAAAATAAAACACACTCTGTGTCAAAAGGTCCTCCTGCTGCAGCAGCTTTACTTGAATTAAAAATGCAAAGCAGGCAGGCATAATATTCTTTATCATTGGGATTTTGGTGTGATTTTTTTTCTTTTTAATCTCAAAATTAAACATATTAGCATATTTATTAAAAATAACAAAACATTAAGAATAACCTGAGCTTTTCATTGAAAACACACAACTGTAAATCATTTTAAACCGCATTTGTTAAAAACTTTAACCACTTTAGTATAATTTATCCAAATAAAAATACTTTTATAGACTTCTATTTGACTATGAATTAAAAATACAACTTTAAAGAACATCTCTAGAGAATGTCTGACAGTAAATTAATCATTTTTGCTGAGATGCTTGACATGTTAAAAATCTAACCATACATTTTATGCTGAGTAGCCTACTATCTGGACTCCTGTCCGGATCCTGAGCCCAGCGGAGTCAACAATTCCTGAAAGGACTTTGTCAGAATTTGGCGAAGACATCCCACTCTGATCGTCTTCTGATCTGTTCTGAAATCGTTCCTGTCTTCTTTTTGTTCGTTTTTAGCAAAATCTGAAACCTGTGTCATTTTCTATTACATAGTTTCTGCAGAGCGGCATCGTTTCATTAGAAATCCACCTCTGTGTTGTGGGCGGGACTGTTGGCGCTGTGTAATCCCGCCCCCCTTCCACTCACTGTAGCTGTGCTCGGCATATTTTCTGTCACAAATACAACCTTTTTCATTATTTCATCTGCGCCTGATTTACAACAACTTGAATAAAGAAATACTCAGAAACACAATTTTAGCCCTAACTTTTTGTATGTCCTCCATCTCTAGAGAAATGCCACGAAAGGATTTTAAAAAGTACAATTTTCATGGGAGTGGATTTTTAAAATGACTCTTTAGCTTTTAGTGCATAACTATATATTCTTGTTCTTCTTTTTTTAGGAAGCAAGATGAGACTCCTGCAGATCAAATGAAGCCTCCAGGATCTTAACCTTTACACTAAAGATTATAATTCAGAGTAGCAGCTTGATTTTTTAAGGACGTCTTTGAAGAACCGTGGTGTCTGAACAGGACAGGAGGAGTCCACATCTTCTCCAGCCTGGTTCTGTGAAGCTTCAGTCCAGCTCCACCTTCTCCGTTTGAATGAAGCCTTCCTGATTCTGTATTTATGATTGTGTAAATCTCTCCGTGATCATATTTTATGTATGTGGTTGTAAATCCTTCCTGTTCCTCTTCCGGTTCCGCTGATCCAGTTTCAGGTATTTCAGTGTTTCTGGTTAGACTTTAAAAATTTTTTTACATCGCTCTTTTTTTAAACTGGATTTTGTCTTTTTGAAAGAATTTGCACAAGTTTACAACCAGTGTTTGCAATTGTTTTTGTATTAAAGCCTGAGTAGGCTGAAGCTTTTGTGTCCTTTCCTTCACTGTGGCCACGCCCCTCATTTCTGATCTCCAGCTTTGCTCCTCGTCCTCTCATGAATCATCTGAAGCAGCTTTCACTGAAACATCCTGACATGAAGAAGAGGAGATGAAGATCACAGCAGCAGACGGGATCATCATCAGCTGAAGAACGTTAGCAGTTCCTTCCTTCAGTCTGCATTCATCATCATCATCCTCACGTGATTCCGCTCAGGAGCCGAGGAGGCAGCTCTGATTGACATCAGCTGTCCTGATTCAACTGACTCATCACGCCCTGCAAAATGAGAGGCGAGCGCTTCTGGCTGAACCGCATCTTTATAAAGGGAATTATTCTGAACCCCCCAGCTCTGCTGAGATCCAAACATCAAGCACAGAGTGCTTCACAGGTGAAAGGTCAGCAGAGAGGCAGGTTTCAGCCACAGCATCAGTGTACCAGCATGACCTCACGGGGGCGCTGTCTGCTCATGCTGGGATGAGCACTGACCAGCACGTTCATGAATCCACCACACTGTTTAATCATGAAACAAAAATGAAAAACTGAACCCAAGTCCTGGGTAGTTGACTCTCTTTGCTTACAGGCACGGTGTGTGGGAATCACCGGTTCACCATCTGTTCTTTTCCTTTTGCAAAGACAGGTTCCAAATACAACTGTTCTTGTGTTACATGCCGCCAGAATGCGTTTAGCGCTCAATCTAATCGAGAGAATCCGGTTGATTTTCAAAACAAAAGATTTCCGTCTCGTTAAAAAAAAAAGAAATGGGTATAATTTATTAGATCTTCCGCGGCCAGTGGCAAGGGGTCCACGAATCGGCATCGGTCCACGGCCCAGTGGTTGGAGACCACTGCTTTAGATGACATTCTTTTTGTAGCACGGCATTATAGTGACAGGTATAGCACAGGAATCAAGATGATAAATTAGTTGATATGTTAGTGATGGAGGCTATTCAGTATCAGGGCCGGGTCTGGCCAGGCTCTGTCGGGGGTTCAAACAGAATATCGGAGGGGAAAGTTTGGGGATACTAAGTTTTTGGGGTGTACAATCCTCCCAAGCCCCTAAAAAGTCCTCCTCCAATGAAGATCCTGTTTTTAGAGTTTCTAACATGTCTGTGTGTCATTTTTCTTCCGAAAGAGAACAAATGTAATAAGAAATCATTTTGTTTTAGCGTGTCTAGTTCAGGTTCTGGAGAAGAGAAGATGGTATCTTCACATTGACTGCAGTCAAATGAGCCGCCGTTCACATTTCTGTGGTCAAATCAGCATCACTGGATTTTTGGTGTGAGTTTCATCCAATACTTACGGTAGCAGGACTGAGAACGCTGGAAAATCTCCACCAGACTCCACGGAGCTTCTTGATGTGACCACGGAAATGTGAACGGCGGCTCATTTGACCGCAGTTGGAAAGGATTGTAAATCAATGAAAGAGCATTTTGATGTTAGCTTTGATTATTTTATCAAGAACTCTGAGAAACCAATGATTGAATGTATTGATCACAGTCAATAAACATTGGAGAATTAGCTAAAAGAGTCTTTGGTGAACTGGAAGGAGAAAGAATCAGGATTTTGGAGGAAGTTCTGTCCATGAAGATCTTCACTTCCTCGTCCAGCTGACATCCGGATCAGAAAATATGTCTGCTTATCCATCTCTTTTTGGTTAGGGTTAGAAAAAAATCAATAGATTAACAAATCTTTAGTGATAACAAAATTTGTTTCATCAGAAGAAAACGGGTTCAAATCCAGCATTTGAAATCCTGTTGTGTAGTTTTGGTATTTTGTTGAATCTTTTCTTGTTATTTTCACTAAGTTACTCAATACACTATAAATATTAATCAACAACATCAGGATAATTCTTAATGTATTTTCTTTATAGGCATGAGTTTATTTTTTATTAATAAGATACATAGTAGTAAATCACTGATGTAAAAATGAACAAGATTTCAAATAATCTGTTATATGTGTTATTGTTGCCTTTTCATTTATTCATTTATAAAGCACCTTCCACTACCAGTCAAGGAGGCCCAAAGTGCTGTCATAAGAAAGACAGAACAGAATAATAAAAGGCGTAAAAAGCATAAAATATGTAAAAACATAAAAGATATGAAAACGTAAAAACAAAAGCAAATGTTACAATTATAAAAAAAAAAAAATACAAGGCAGCTAGGCAGATACTTCAGCGCTATAATGGAGGAACAGTGTGGCTTTAAAAGACTGCAAAGTTGTAACTTCTCTGTAGCTGGTAGCAAATGATTCCAGAGTTTGGGAGCCAGCACAGCAAACGCACGGTCACCCCGGAACTTGCATTTGGTTCTCGGAACCAGTAACCTGCACTGGTCCGCAGAGCGCAAGGACTCAAGAGGGGAATATTTATATACTCTAGCAGACTAGAGATGTAAGAAGGAGCAGAACCTGTCAATGACTTAAAAAAAAAAACAAGAATCTTCATAAAAATCAAGTACTGCTCAGGCAGCCAGTTCAATGAAACCAGGATCGGGGTTATGTGCTTGATCTTCTTTGGACCACAAATAAATCCGGCTGCGGCATTTTGCACCAGCTGCAGCCTGGCTATTGCAACTTTGGGCAAACCAGCGTATAAGGAGCTACAATAGTTCAGCCTGGACAACTCAAAGGCATGCGTCACAATTTCAAGGTTTGACTTGGATAAAAAAGACTTAATCCTGGCCAAACGTTGCAGCTGAAAAAAAGTTAAAAGTTAACTTTCATTTCAATTTTATTTATTTCTCTGAGACAGTGGACATTAAATTAACCAGCAGCTATTTCTTATCTGTTGTCCACAGACAAATGTTAAAAAAATATGACAAAAAATATAATATTAAAGTTTATACTCAGGAGGAGAGGCATATTAAAATTCAACCGACTGCCAAAGACAACCCCAACCTCCTGTTCTCATTCTGTTCGCCTTCATCCCCCGCCTTTCTCCGCCTGGTCTCACCGACATGCAGGCGAGTCATCTCAAACACAGCTAATGCTCTGGTACTGTTAGCTCACCTGCTACAAACAACGCTAGCTTTAGCAACCAGAAACCTGAACATTGTCAACTCTCGCTTTTTCCTCCAAACTACAACAAAGAGAGCAACAGATGGAGGACAAGATGGAGTTCAAATTACGGTTAATCGAGTCATTTCAGCGACAAACAGCAGAAGAAAACTTCAAATAGCTCTGCTCTATGGAAGCATTTGTGACTCAAAAATAAAAGTCAATACTGGAAATGGTATTTCATTTTCCCAATTACCTGCATCGTTTGTCTCTTAAATAGAATTAAAAAGCAATTATCAAAACTACTTTTTCATTTTCTTCTTCAACTCCTCTCATTCTGTAACTTCATTGAAATGATAAAGAAAAAGGCATTCGACGTTTCATTTTCAAAAGGTTCTTTGTTAAATTTGTACCAAACTTCAATCAGAAATATCAAATTTGAAAATGAAAATGGATTAACAGAAATGCTCTTTTGTTTTTCGAAGTGTACCTGCAATATTTGTCTCTTAAAGAAAATTCTAAAGGCAATCCTCAGAATGCTTTTTCATTTTCTTCTTCATCACTGCTCATTCTGTGACAGAATCAAAGTGACAAACCCAATTGACATTGCTTTTTCGTTGTCACATTCTGCCGCGTAGTAAGTGTCTCAAAAAGTCTATAGGAGGACTGGAACGTCCCAAGGGCGTACGACGACGACGTCAGAGCTCGTCCTGCTCTGGTTTGGTTTGTGCTGTCGGGAAGCTACATGCCGTCATTGATTTATATGGAGAAAAGGGGGAAAAAAGGAAGGGGGGGGGGGCTCAAAGCTGAGGTTTATCATTTCCAATTAACTTTTTAAAACCTTAAAGACTGAGAAAAGCGGGATACTCTCTGGATAGTTTGACAGTCTGTTACTGCCGCCGCGTTCTCTGGCTGCAGCTCGATGCAGCGACGTGTCCAGCGGAGTTCACGCCATGAATATGCCGGCAGACAGACCGCTATGCTGGGGCTGGATCACGCTTAAACCTCCAGAACTTTGGGATATTTTGCATATTTTCGTGCGGTGAAAGAGGGACGGGCCACACAGTCAAAGCTGAGATTTATCTTTTCATCTACAAATAACTGGCGTTGTTTAAACTACATTTAAAATGTCGCCCAGTGCGCTTGCTGTTCGGAACGTAGGGGGTCCGCAGCCCTCGCAACTGTAGCGACGGCCAGGCCAACTAATGGCAGACATATTGTATGTGCATCCATCCACCTGCTGACGTAAGATCAATGCCAACAGCTCCCTCCAGGAAGAGTCTGTGCTGCAAGCTCCGCCCCCAGACTACAACAAAAACACACCCACCTTCTCCGTGGATCTGTGGCAGGAGATAACTACCTTCCTGTACCAGGAAGCACAAACGAAAAAAAAAATACAACGATGAGACACAGAAACTCATTCAAATGTGGTCGGATGAATTCAGGCTCAATAAAACAACTTTTAACGTGATTCACATTGATTCTACCAACAATCTACCACAGGGGTGCTGCCTCCGCCCAAAGCTGTTCTCACTGTACAGCCACCACTGCACCTCACTGGACAGCAACATCATCTGTAAGTACACAGACGACACCACCATCACCACCGACACCACCACGTGACTAAAGAGATCTTTAGTCACGTGGTTTTGTTCAATTCAATTCAACTGAATTTTATTTATATAGCCCAAAATCACAAAGGAAATTTGCCTCATTGGGCTTAATGCAGGTAATTTTACAGATGCAGAAAATTAGTCATAAAATATGAACAATAGTTAAAAACTAAACAGACTAAATAAACTGGTTATCCC
>NC_050516.1:8000157-8028609 GCF_002922805.2 Oryzias melastigma | reverse complement strand
CCTATCCCAGGACGGACAGGAGATACCAGAACTGTACAGCAGAACGTCAGATGAACAGCAGTGACCTCCTCATTCACACACAGACTCACAGACATTAGCAGACACGAGCTCCACACTACACTGTAGATAAACTCAAAATGAGAATCAATTCAGACTGCTGTTAATCCCATGGATTTTTCCACACAAGTTAGATTATGTAACTCAGCTGGTGCAGGTGCACGTTGTGTGCTGTGATGAGACAGCTATTGTCAGCAAGTCCACAATACAGGTCCTGAACTGGATCGTTACCAGTCTTTAATCTTTTTTGTTTGTTCTTTGAATTTATTGAACATGTTTTATTTGTTTTATTCTGTTCTGCAGCTTTCCTGGACTGAGGGAGCTAAAAGCCTCTTACTTTAAGTGAAAATTTCCCACTGCCTCATACTCAAAGACTGGAAAGGAATGTTGACTCAGGCCTTGGATTTTGTAGATCGGGACAGCACTACAAAGCGGCGAACGCACTATATTCCACACTAAGTAGTGAGTAAGGAAGGAATTCAGACAGAACTTTGGTGATTCTTTCCCTCAATTTGGGAAAAAAAATTCCCTCTATTAAATTTCACATACAAGCCACCAGGTTAAGTCTACAATCACAATCAAAGTTTGTTGACCTTTGCCTCAGTGAGAGGCCGGGATCTTGAAAAAAAAAAAAAAAAATACAGTTAGCCACAAACTACACATATTAACTCCCCCTAACTCCTCGATCATCACTAAGAAGACACTTGAAAATGTTGGTTTTAAAGTGTGTAGATTTTAAATGGCGTTACCATTGCAGCTTGCAAAAGTGGTATTTCCCTGTGGCTCGGACATTTTTTACCGTAATATTAAGGTGCCATGACATACGGCATGAACATATTTGGAATGTGGGCGTGGCCAACAAAAAAATCTCTGTTGCCTAGGAAATCCAAAAATGTACTTTTGCCAAGTCTTCCAAAAGTTTCACAGATTTGTTTGTCACCTCCAGACGACCAGAAAATAAAATTGTTTCTATGGAGATAAACAACAGAAAAGCCACAACTTTGTGAAAAGAGATTTTATAAAAGGAATGTGTCCCTTGCAGCTCTGAACAGGGTGGGAGCCATGCAGGGGCAGATAGGGAGGGTGAGGGGCATGTTGCAGCTCTTCAGCCAATGAGGGCAGCAGGGGCAGGTAGCGCCTATACCAGGGTGTCAAACTCAATCACACAAGGGGCCAAAATGCAAAACACACCTTAGGTCGCAGGCCGAACAGGATAAACATTTATTGAACACAATATAACTACATTTTTTAAACTTCAACTTTTTAACACAATTATGAAGTAGATACATAGCATTACCTGCAATAGCACTAATGTGAATGCAGTAAACTGAATTTGGCTGCTAAAGATGCTAGTGCTGATAGCTGAAAACGCTGAAAAATTTGCCTAAAAAAAAAATTGGTTAGCCAAAACAGCAAGCATGTATCCGAAAACATTCTAAACTTAAAAATGTTTTAAAAAACTGAAAAAAACCCAAATTAGACATAACAGCTAGCATGTAGCTGAAATATTAGCTAAACTCGAAAAAAGCCTACAAATATCACAGTAAATGCCAAAATAGTCCAAAAAGCTAACAGAATGCCATTTTTTAAAACTTTAAAACCGTAACTTTTTAACATAATTATGAACAATGAAAAGACAGGTATATCATTCCAGAATAAATCAACTTAAACCTTAAATAACTTTCTATATCTTACTCTACATAAAAATATATGGAGAGTTATACAAGTTAGAAATAAACGTAAGATAACATCAGGTCATTAATAACAATAAAATAAAATGATCTGGAGAGCCAGACAGAGTTACCCGGTGGGCCGCATCATCCGGCCCCCGGGCCTTGACTTTGACACATGTGGCTATGCAGTGCTGCTTGCTGGGTTCAGTTTCTTATTTATTTCTGATTTTTTTAGGGCTGTCAGATTTGTCGAGTTAATTACGCGTTAATTTGACATGTGCATGACGCCGAAAATTTTTTTGACGCATTAATCGCGGATTCTCTGCCACCTGCCTTTCCACACCGCGCGCGGGCGTCCCTCATCGCCCTCTATCTCACCGGCTGCTCTCACTAGATCACGGGCGAGTCTCCAACCACCGAGCTGCTAGCTAGAACCGACCCTAACCCGGCTCCGGTTCGCGTCCAGTACCACGTCTGGTGGTACCGGCTCGCGTCCAGCTGCAGACCCCCGACGTTCCGAACAGCAAGCTCACCGGGGGACGTTTTAAATGTTCTGGAGGTTTAAGCGTGATCCAGCCCCAGCATAGCGGTCTGTCTGCCGGCATATTCATGGCGTGAGCTCCGCTGGACACGTCGCTGCATCGAGCTGCAGCCAGAGAACGCGGCGGCAGTAACAGACTGTCAAACTATCCACAGTGTATCCCGCTTTTCTCAGTCTTTAATGTTTTAAAAAACAAAAGTTCATTGGAAATGATAAATCTCTATTTCATTTATTACTGCAGTTCAGCAGAGGAGGAAAAGATTTGGTCCTGACAAAAAATGAACATGAAAGTGTTATGGAAATGTTATTTTTGATGTTTTTTATTTTATTTTACTGAACGTTGATTGAAGTTTTGAATTTAAAATGCCCTTCACTTGCACTTGGGCTTTTGTTAGGGATTTTATGTTACAGCTTTTCATCCATCCATCCATTTTCTTGTCCGCTTCGTCCCCTTCGGGGTCGCGGCGGTGAAAGTTTATCTCAATACAATGTTACAAAATAAAGTATTTCTGATGAAAACTATTAATTTTGTCATTCTTGTTTTCATAATTAATGTAGAACTGCTAAATTCCACGAAGCACACATTTTTTTTCCTAAAAAAAAGGCCACATATAAATTTGCAATTAATCGCGAGTTAACTCTGGACAAAATGCAATTAATCGCGATTAAAAATGTTAATCGCCTGACAGCTCTAGATTTTTTTAAATATATAATCAACATTTTTTCAAAATGAGCTGCATCAGACTGAGTTCAGGGTGAACCCACATTCACTCAACGTAGCTGGGATAGGCTTCAGCATCCCGGGTTCAGCAGGTCTGAGAGACGGTTGGGTAGATTTTGTTATTTTAAAGTAATACCCTCTTCGTGCACAAAAAAGAGGAAAAGTGACCCAAATGTCCTTTTGATTTCCTTGAGGAGAGCCCTGCTTTGATCCGTTGGCAGCTCATTACTACTGGAAGGACGCGACCTGCAGCAGGAAGCTGTAAGTGCATCGTCAGTGTCGGCATTGCTGCTGTGAATGAGCCACGTTCTGAACAGACACTTTATTTGCATGATGAGGCCGTCGAGCTGCATGGAATGAATAATTCACGGTCATGAATGCTGACATGATGCATATTTCAGTCTGAAGAGGAGCGATGGTGCGTTTGTGATGCAGCTGCGAGCCTGAGCTGGTGCGCTGGCTATTATGTTTTTGGCCTGACTTCACCACACAACTCTGAGCAATTTACTACACTCGTGGGACTTTTTGATGGGTGCTAATAAATGAAAATTTATGCCAGTAAATACTGGGATTCTGTTTTAGCACAGAAAGTACATTTTGAACATACATTTTTCTAAACTTTAGTTTTTAGTTAGACGTCAAAAGAAGGATCAAATTTAATAAAAACACACATTAAAGCATTAACTCTTTAACACCGGAGCTCCAGTGTTGATGAGCCGCTTTTTTCCTTTAGAATCTGCTGGAATGATCATGTTAACGGTTGTAAAGTTACAGTATGTTAAAGATTTTGTGTTTAAGCATCACCGACAACGCCTCAGGTGTTAAAGAGTTGAAAAGTTGGATGCAGTGTTTAAAAAAAAAGCAAACTTCCTGTTTTCTAAAAGCTTTTTATTTAAAATACCAATAAAAACAAAGAAGAAAAAGGAATAAATGTCTTTAAATATATAAGGCGGACAGAAAAATGTAACAATCTAATGTCTAATGACAATATATAAGCTTAGGAAAAAAAGTAACAGTTTACAAAACTTTTCTTTGCCTGATTGTTGTTTTTTGGGGACATTTTTTGGCCTGAAAGCTACATCCAGTCAGATGCAGACTGAGGCTGAGTCCAAACTTCAGGGCGGTTGTCTCCGCCTCATCGTCGATTGGAATTTTCCTGAAAACAGTTGTAGAAGGAAGCACGAGCTGGAAGCGTTGCAGGAGTTCCCTGGGATTGCCGTTGGGGCTTAGCATCCAGTGCAGGCGGCGAAGGCGCAGATTTCACAGAGGTCACGGGGAACGGCAGCTGGAAGAGACAGAACACAGCTCAGCCACGCCTCTGACACCCAGGAGGGCCGCTGACATTGACGGTCAGCCTTACCCAATCTCAGGAGGGACGACTGCGAGGCCCTCTGCTTACAGAGGGGCAGGAACTCCTGTGGCAGCATGGGGTCCGCGCACAGCGAGTAGGTGCTGGCCTTGAGTCGAGGGCTCTGCTGTCCCGTCATGGCTCTGCTCTCAGCGAGCTCCTGGAGCCTGCTGACAGCTTCCAGGGAGAAAGACAGTCCATTTTCCTGGAAGAGAAGACAGTAAATGCAGACCACCAAAACACCTCATCGAGTTTGCAGCTCGTTCACAGGCCCGAAGGCAATGCCCCCCAAACGAGCAGAAAATGTCATTATCTGGGCAGGCAGGCTCATCAAGAGCCGATTAGTCACACAAATCCAAAGGAGACACACTCACTTCCACCTGCACGGCGTCAGTGGTCAACCCCAGCGCCAGGACCAGGAGGGCGGCGGTAGCGATCGTTGCCTTCATTGTT
This sequence comes from Oryzias melastigma, assembly GCF_002922805.2. Taxonomy (NCBI): domain Eukaryota; kingdom Metazoa; phylum Chordata; class Actinopteri; order Beloniformes; family Adrianichthyidae; genus Oryzias; species Oryzias melastigma. Next base: position 8,023,816 of record NC_050516.1, on the reverse strand, counting down.
GACAGACGTTTGTCTTGCAGACCGGAGTTCTCAGCAGATGCTCAGCTCAGTTTGTCTGCTTTCCCCGCTTCCAGAGCCTCCTTTTAAACACCTGAGCGGCAGTCATGTGACTCCAAACAGGAACAAAGTTTTTCTCATGGGTTAATGAGTAGGTGTTGGGTTTTACAAGGCCGTAAAGAGACGTTCATAAATCCCGCTTTGAGCATTTCACATGTCTGATTATTTTTATGGCTCAGCGGCTCGCTCCTCCGCCGTGGCCCGAGCTCATCTGACCTTTGACGGGTTAAAGATTTACTCGGCGGATTACGACAAAGCCACACCGGCCCATTGTTACGCGGCACTTCCACCTACGCCTTTGCTCAGATTGATCATCCGTCTGACAAACCCTGAGATGAAGCATAAATTCTAATTACAGGTAAACAGCAGTGGTTAAATGAAAATATATAATGTCTGCTGCACCAAATGTAAATATTGCTGGGTATGTCAGAGGTCTGCAGGTCTTTACACTGACATGAATAATGCATCAACTCAGTGCTGATCTGGCCTCCAGACAGATGTTGGGTTAGCTTCCTCCATGCAGACCTCTTTCATGACCAGATATGAAGGAACCTTTAGTAAAAACGGTTGCAGTTCTGCTCAGGAGTGTTTGCTCACACAACCACTGGAGTGAAAGCTTTTAAGGCTGCGGCAGAAAAAATGGAGTTCAGAAAAAACAATCATCTATTGACATGTTTCTCTGCACGCTTTGCCCTTTTCAGTGATTACTTTCTGACCTCACATTCAGAAAGGACTCTAATCACGCACATCCTGGTGGCGAGAAGCGAAATCAGAAGATTTTGATCCGGAGAGGGGCTCGGCGGCGTCTGATGGAGGCTTTTTGGGAGGCTTTCAATGTGATAATTACCAAGAAATATTCAAGCAGAGCGTGAAGCTTTGTCTCAACATTGAATTAAGTGAGAGCTAAACAGTCCATCCCAACCCTGAGGTCATTTTATCCTTGAGTGAGGTCAGTAGGAGAAGCTATCTGATTGTGTAGAGGAGGAGGGATGCTCGCAGCTGTTACATTACTGAGGAAAATACTGATTTTTTATTTATTTATGATAGTGAAATCCCTAAACACACTGTACCTGTGAGTACAATTTTAATTTGAAAATTATTTTGACATTTTTAGGACAGTAAAATAACAAATAAACATTTAAATGAGGTCTATCTTTAGAGTGACATGTTTTTAAAGAACCACTCTGATGAAAATTGTGTTTTTAACACGTTTCTAATGATGGAGGACATATATTAAGAAAACGATTCCTAAAGTTACAGTTTTTCTTTATTTAAATCATTATGAATCAGAAAAAAAGCTGAAAAAAATAATATTTGTCTCGTAGAAAATACGCTGCTCCGCCCATTCTGATAGTCCCGCCCACAACTTAGAGGTGAATTTCTTTTGAACTCCTGCTTCTCTGCAGAAACCATGTCTTTTTATATTTCTGTTTTTATTTGTGGCACAAAAGAAGCATATTTCACATTTATTATGACAAAATACATTGTAGTGAATGTACAGCAGTGTCATTAAAAGACTTTGTGGCTCCTACTAAGCTTTGATCAGTAGAAACAAGTCCAAATGTCTCTTTTACTGTTAAAGGTTGCAGACCTCTAACCTAAACTCTTCTTTTTTTTTTATTTTTTTTCCCTTAAACTCCTCATTTTTGTCTGTTTGAAAAAACATATCTCTCTTTTTTATAAAATGGAGGAGTTGTGAATAGTAAAATGTAAAATCCTCTTTTCTATTCACTAAGGAGAATACATATTAAAGTTTTAATGCATTATTTTCACAAAAATTGTTCAAACGGATTGTGGTCCATATTCACCAATGTAGTGATCATCGATGCACACTGGATTTTCACAAAGACTTCTGGGAAACCTCTGGGACCCTAGATTTTGGAATTGTAGATTCAGACAGCACTACAAAATGGAGAATGGAGTGAAAGAATTCAAGAATTCAGACAGACTCTGTGTTTAAGCATACAGTAATAACTTCCACTTCCCACAATGCATCTGCAGTATATATTTTCGTCCACCTTCTGCATTCGCTGCTGATAAATAGAGCAACTCGGATCAGCATCGAGCTGCAAACAGGGCTTTTCTTTGGGAAAAATGTTTTCTTCCTCTAATTAGTTTTGGCATATTTTGCAATTAGCAACTGGCTCCTCTGTTAATCACCTGAAGCTGGCTGGAAACGAAGGGTAATGGATGAATCACATCTGCGTGATTGATGACAATTTCCAATCAGATTCCAGACAACGAGGACTTCCCAGATGGTTCTGGTTAAAATCCCATCTGGCATGTCAGAACACGGGGAGCTGCAACAGAACACATGCATCTCTCTAGTGTTTACACATATTTTTGAACTCTCTTGTATTGAATGCTGTCAGGACTGTGTGTCAATATTTCCCTGTTTCCTCAGATGCTCTGGTTCTGCCCAAACAAGGGGTGGGTGTGTGTTTCAGCAGATTCCTGCTCTGACTCATTCTCTGCCGCCTTCAGATGGTGCATCACAAACGAAAACTAACGTAGGAAAAGCCTTTATTTAGTGGTGGTTGTGGCGACATGCAGGGTGTGGCGTGAGTAACAGTGAGGCGGAGATCAATAAACGTTATCTCTGGCGATCGGTCCTGAAATCAGGCTGGCGTGAGGTTTGGCGAGCGGAAATGTGTGTGCGCCACGCAGACGTGACATCAAGAGTGTTAGTCTGAATAATTCACTTTGGTTGAATAATTAAGAGTTGGGTGGTCTAACAGGATATGATGAAGTTTGAGGAGCAGATGGTCTGACATTTCCCTGCCCTCAGCGACCTGCTTTCATCCCAGCTCACAGAGTTTGCTCCTTCAGGCTCTGCGCCGAACTTTAAACCTAAGTGATGTCAAAGTTTATTTGCACTTGTCAAAACCGACCGACTCGAACAACGCAGCCGTCCGCCGCAACGACCTGTGGAAATATTCCTCCCAGTCCAGAGAAAGGGTTTGTCATCGGGACCGGCGGAGACTTTTCAGGGTGGAGGAGAGTAAATGATCAGCTCGATGCTGAATAGAAAGTCTAAATGCAGAAACACAGGCAGCATCGGTCACACTTCTAACCGCTCATGAGATGTTAAAACCAAACATTGTCCCGCTCTAAATGAAACAAAAAGCAGTCATGATTCTATCCAAGAGAGCGTTCTCAAAATGTTTGACCTGCTTAGTTCACAACTTTCCTTTCTTCCTCACATGTGACAGTTTTGAAAAAGAAAGTTAAAAAACACATTTGTTCTTCAGCTACAACAAATTCCAGTTATTCTTTCTAGAAAGACTCAAACAACAGCTGCTTGTCTTTTTGTTAAGATATAAAAAATTGGTTTTATAATATTCTGTCACGTTGGTTATTAAAGATATTTATCTTAATATGCAGCTTTTAGTTAAACCTGCTCCAATATGCTGTTTGCAGTGAGACTAAAAGTCTTCTGCTTCGTTCAAACTGCACAATGTGCACATCAAATTCACTGTAATCCCGTCTCCATGTCTGGATTCATCCGATCATTCCGAGACTCTCCCGGTACGATGAGCTTCACCATCGACTGCAGGAGCTGTGTCTGAATGATGGCGCTTTCAGCGGTACTTCTGTCTCTCTGTGACCTAGTTTGAATATTTGCTGTCATGAATTAGTCTGAGGAGGAAAAATAAGAATAAAATTAGAGGAAATGTTATTGTCTTCACATAAATAAGGAACATGTAAAGTTCCGGAGGAGAGCAAACAGTGATCAGATTCTCCTCCATGTTGGTTTTGGACTCCACCCACTAATCTCCTCATTGACACATCATGGGTCAAAGCCGAGTTCTTGATTGGTTGACATGACACAAATTCTTTGCCAAAGTTTGAGTATTTTCAGAAGTTCAGAATTTTTGACATGTTGAGACGGGATTTCCCTTCCTGGGACGTCTCCCCGTGTTGTTTTTGTCAGAGGAGAAGCAAAATCCAAGAGGCTGAACTAGCCAAGTATATTTTGAGATGGAGAAGACCTGGAGACCATTCTCTCTGCAGCTCCAACCTCTTTGTTTCTGGTCCAGGAGGCCTGGAGGGGTGTGTCCAGCACAAACCGCTACAGATCATTGGATGCCTTCACAGCAGAACCCATCTTAACCAATAACATCGATCCAGGCGTCCCTTCCTCCACTCAAGCTTCGGTCCCTGCATTCTACAGGTCTTGAACCATAAACTTCTGAGTCAACCACGAAACTCATTTGAAATGTAAAATGTATTTTAAAAACAAATACATAAAGAGTAAGTAAATAAAAATCAGTAATTAAACGATGTATAAAAGATGAATAAAAAATGAAATCTGTAGGAACAAATTTGAATAAAACATATGAAAAGCTTCTATGAAAATATATGACGATTTTATGGCTATAAAATTCAGCACTGCCTAAACTCGCTCTGGCAAGAACGCCGCGCCACGCCAGACTCCCAAACTGTGCTACAGGAAATCTCAACACATCTGTACATTGACTTAACACTGAAACTGACCTACCCTGCTGTGTGAATCCGGGTTTGTGTGAATGGAGACCTATGCACCTGTATGAGGGCTGACCTACAGGGAAAAATCTGTAACTACATTTACATGTCTGCCATCACCTGCCGTCTGCAGCATGTCTGTAGTAAAAAATTCCCATGAACATTTTCTGTCCACTGGTTGACCGAGCGGTCGATGACATCATTGTGTGTACAGGTTTGACCACAAACAGCCTCTAAGAGCTAAAACTCTCATGAAAATGATCTTTTTTGAGATTTTAACATGTTCTTTTAGTATTTTTCTCATAGTAGACTACGGATATAAAATAGTTTATGACTAAAACTGCGTTTCTGAGTATTCCTTCATTTAAATCATGAAAACAGGGTGCTAGAAAATGCTCAGACTAATGACACAGCTACTGAAATGGGCGGGGCCAAAGTCTCCTTTTCCAGCGCTAGTGTTGGGGTTATGGACTACAAAGTAATAAATTAATGTAACTTATTACTGTTGTCATTAATGGAGGAACATAACAAATTGCAGTTCAAATTTCGATGATAAATTACAACTACTGGACTATAAAACCCTCGTAACTTCGTTAGGTTATGTAGGCTCTGACATTTTCTCTCTCTTAAATGAAATGAAACGGAGATTGATTAAAAAAAAACATGACATGCCTTCATTGCTGCAGTCACATCACTTTACAAACCGGCTCAAAGATGAGACCTAAAGAGATCTGCGAGGAGTCCTGTCATCCCGAGGATCACCAGGTGAGCGGCAGACCCGGCCCGCAGCAGCGAAAAACTGGGCTCAAAAAAGATGAGAGAGAGAGAAAGACAGGTATAATTTATCTTAATGGAATACATAAAGTCAGACCAAAAGAACATGGAGGCATTTAAAGGTTCTCAGAGGAGCGGCTTAGTTTCAGATTGGACCAGTGGCATACAGAGACCACACGTGTTGGAACCAATTTCTGTGTCATTTTTCCTACTGATGTCTGAATTGTAATGAGGCCAGGTTATGTAGTGCACCATCATCATACTTTGCATAAGGATATTCCTTAAAAATATAGTTAATGAAAGACAAATGGATCTTGTTTGTGCAACACCGTGCTGTACAGCAAATTATAATTCTGGCTCAAAACTGCGCGACTGGATTGATCCAGTATTGCTCGTTGTTAATTTTGTGCCCCTAATGTTAGCTTGATGCTATAAACTTGCACGTGACACAGAGCTCTCAGCAACGAAGAGGGGGCGGGGTTCTCAAAAGTCCCACCCACAACCTGAAATTGTATTTCTAATGAGCTTCAGCTTCTGTACATAAAATATGTCGTAGTAAAACCAAAAAGGATTTATGATGATTTTGGTTAAAAACTTCATTAAAAATCAATTTTTTCCAATAGAAAGAAATATAGTTGGAGTGGAACTTTAAACTAAAACCTCAGAAAACATCCTTCAAGTCCTGTTAAAATACATAAACTCAATAGTGTATTGACCTGTTTCTGTTTGTGTGTAAAAGTGTTAGATAAATCTGTTCATTTTCTTTGTTTTTGTGCGTTTATTCTGAAGCTGTTTCACTTTCTTAGGTTTAATTAAATCCGACTCATTTGGATCCAATCATCGAACGTGAGGAGAGAATATCTGTCTTAAACCCGCTGATGTCTAAAGTAAACAGACATTTTCAAGACTCAGAGTGCCGTCCAGGGAGTTTTATGACTCTCCAAACAGTGGCTTTGAAATGTTGCTGGACAAACACATGAAATCCGTGTGAAAGAGTTACGCTCTTCAACAGCTTTTTTCCTTCCTTATCCGAGCCGTCGGGCTCTCACTGACAGATTTAAAGCCATAAAACGGACAAATCCTTTCAGTCCGGCGGGTAACGTCACGGCTCGTCCAATAAAGAGATAGCGAACCACGCAGCCAAATGTCACAACACTTGAAGAGCCAACAAAGCCAGGTTCATCCTCTGGCTGAACAATAGCCACACACCTCAAAATGTCAAATGCTTGAGAGTTGTTGTGATTCATTGGGTGAGAACAGATGCTACTGTGAGAAAGAGCCAGCCGACACTGTTTGCATTGTTATTACTTTATGTTTCAGCTGTAAATGAAGCGCTGACATTTCCTTCTATTAATGGCACCTGAAACCAAAGGTGCAGTTCTGACACTTCTTATCAGATTCTTTTCATTTATGCTGGAACTTTCTAACACAACCAAACCGCCTGAACTTTGGAATATAGAGACGATTCATTACAAAAACAGGACGTTTGTGGCATTTGCTCGGGAGGGGAATCTGTTCCCAACCGTTATGCTTTAAAGGTCACTTTACTTCCTAACAAACTGGCTTCACGGTGGAGAATCTCATTGTTAATGATAGATCTCACGCTCCAGTTTATTAGACTGTCAGGCCAACAGTGGCACTTCCAGGGCTGAGCCATAAATTGACTCCAGCAGGGCCTGCAGAGTGAACCGCAGGAGATTTATTAGCTTTGTCACATTTATCTTGTTTATTTCTGGCCACTAAATGACAATGTTTGTCTCAGAGGCAGCTTGGAAATCCCTGAGAGTAATGCGGTATTTTGGATCTGTGTTGACAACCAATTTTCGTCATTATTTTGCAATTTAGACACTAAAATATAGAATTTAAGTAAAAATAAAACAAATGTTTCTCCTATTCTTGTATTTATTTTACCAGACTGGAACAAATATGTGTTATTAGTACTTTGGTTATAAAGGAAACATTACAACTGACTTTTTAATAAAAGTTCAGAATAAAATTTGAGGTCAGAATCCTGTTAAACCAAAGATAACAGCAGAAAAAGGAGAAAGAATTCACTTTCTTTTAGAAAATATAAAAAATCCAATGAATGTTTATGGTAAAAAAGTAAGAACTGAGTATTAAAAACAAATAGTTTGAGATATTGACTAAATAAAATAGTATAAGTAAAATTGAATTGAGGATAGGTGCTGGAGAATCTACGTGGGGTGTGTTTTTATTTTGCTGTGTGGCTTTTATTTTTTTTAGTATCAGTAAGTGAACAATCAAGGCGCCTCTTTTTCCCGGCAAAGAAAGGTATTATCTGGCTACCAACATGTTGCTGAAGTGCACGTGAGTCACGTAGTCTGGAGCGCCGCAGGTTTCAGGGTTTGTTCCTGTGAGTGGAAGTTCAGCCTTTGAGGAACTGCTGTGATCATCGAGGCCTGAGGTAGTCTCCACAGGTATTTCGTCTTTTTTCAAAGTAGAAGATTAAGAAAAAATGTACATTTGTGGCTAAAATAACTTTAAAATGCTAGACACCAAAGTGAATCGGTGTCTGTTTTCTTTTCTGTGGAAATTTAGGTTATTTTTAACTTTTTACCTCTCTAGTTATCATAAGATAAGCAATTGATTGTATTAAGCAGAATTAATTAAGGTCATCCCAACACAAGTAAAACATTAAAAGAACTTACTGTATAATAAACTTTTAATGACATTAGCTGATGATTTACATGCAAACAGATACTGAATGATTAAATCCAGCTATTGAAAAAATAAATCTGAAAACATTTAAATATTTTCTTAATGTCTTTAAAATCTTATTTTTTCCTTTTGGCGCAAACTGACTCACTTAAGGAAGCTTTTTTAAGTTTAAGAGCTTGACACTGAATCAGGATTTCCATCTGGTGAGAATGAAATGTGAGATAAACACAGGCGGTCCAACAGTGGCTGAACAAACAGTCATAAAACCAGAATACGTCACATGACATGAAAAACAGAAACACTTGGAGGGACTGTTGTAACACAGACTCCACTTTACAATCTACAATTTATGTTTTTGCAAGGTTTATTTTTACATACTTAGCCTTTATCATTCAGATTTTTGCTTTGAAGATGGGTCCCATTGACTGTATCTGAGAACTGGAGTGAGTGAGTATGATGTCATTCATAGAAAGTGATTTACTTCCTGCTCCAACCAAATGAGGCTAAGCTGGTCTGAGTCAACGTTTCTATGGCCACCACTCTCACCAATCAGGAGTGAGCTTGCCGAATGGCCACACCCCTACCACCGGGCTTCACCAAATCTGCCAAAAGTTTTAAAAATTGGAGGTGGGGGCCAGCAGGCTCCTCCTACTTTTATTGAGGCATCAGATTGGTCACTTTGTAGTTTTAATAACTTGAACTATAGAAAAAATATAATGAAAAATGAGGATTATCATGAAGATTTTAAAAAGGAATCAATGGAAGCAACAACCCTTTGACTTGACTCCGTTCCTCTCGATGTGTTTCCCTCTTCAGAACATCCAATGCATCAGAGTAGAGCTGGGTGATATGGACAACAAAATCTAATCTCAGATTGTTTCATTACAAATTAGATTTTTCCGATTTTTATCAATTTTTTTCCTCCCTGTTTTCATTTTCCTCAGCAAAGGTTACAAATCACATAATATTTTTAACACCTGTTTGATTTTAACATTTCTTTTGGAAACTGGCTAGAAGACAAAGTGCAACTAAATAGAAGCTGTAAAATGTTTGTAGAACAACGCAGCGGGTGTTTTGTGAGCTACCGCTAGCTTTAGCATCTAATAAAAGAAATAACAATCATTCAGCAGAACACTTTCTGTAGCAAAAGCCTTCAAACTGATGTTACTATGTGTGGTTTGATGCTCCAAGTTTGAAGTCACAACCTCAGTGACCAAAATCTAGTTTTTGACTCACCAGCCAAGTTGGCCTGTAGATAACAGAAAATGTAAACTTTTTTTTACTGGACAAATTATTATTTTTACTAAGACATTTGCGTTATTGAACATATATATATATATATAAAGTTTTCAGCTCAACTCTAGCTCTGTAATGTTACAAAATACAAACTGGATTAATGCCTGGTATTATTATACTTCTAAAATACAGTTAAAAGATTGTACTATGAATTTATGTTGTATTCATCCACCTTGTAATAGAACATTGCCCAAATTTGAACCAATCCTCAATGTTTACATATAGGAGACACAGGAACAGCGTGTTAGCATTAGCATCTATCGTAGCATGCTAGCATCAGTGTGTAACAGATTGATGTCTTCAGATCAACACTTTTATTAAATGTTCTGTTGCTGCTGTAGACCAGCAGTTCTATCCTCCAGTTCTGTCTGGATCCTGTAGAACATCGCCGCATGTCCTGCTGCTGCATCAGCCACAGAGCTAAAAGCTACACTTCCAGGTCGTTATTGTAAATAAGAACTTGTTCTTAATAGCTTGCCTGGTTAAATAAAGGTTTAATAATAACACAGAGATGATTAGCAAAGGGAGGTGGTGGGTGTGGTGGAGGCTTATGCTCATTTTTTCTTTTCTTTATTTTTTCTTTGCAAACAAGCTTTTTGTTTCTCTCCTCTGCTAACTGTAGCTTTCATGTCTGCACTTTTAGGCCAAACTATGGAAACTAAAGACAGCAGGGAGCTGGAAAAATAGGATCTCAATTTCCAAAAAATAAATCATCTAAAACAACAAGTTCAACTTAATCGATAATATATCGATAAATCACTCAGCCCTGCATCAGAGATCACGTCTCACCAGCTTGTTTGGAAACGTTCATACATGGAAGATCCAAATTAATCAAAATGAAATAAGATAGAAAAGCAAACATGAAATCAAATCAATTTTGTATTCTCTTCACTATTTGATTGAAGTTGAGTTAATTTCCATTGACTGAAGGATGCACATCAATTTTTGCGTTCATGCATGTGTTATTTAGTAGGTTCACTGCTCTGCATGTTTAAGTGTTTTAGCTGCAGTGGAGAATTCCGACAGATAATGAAATCCTTATCAGATCAATCAATGTGCTAACCCCAACAAAAACCCTGTTATGTAATCGGCTGTATTTGCTGCTGCTGCCATGGTACGTTGTTGAACACAAACAAAACAGGAGGAGGATCATTTTAAAACTTGATGTCTCAGATCACTCAGTCTGCCTCCAAATCCAGGATCTGGTTTTAGGCCGTGGAAGCCCAGAGAAACATTTGACACCTAAAATGTGGGTTAAAGGTGGACAAAGAGCTGTAAAACAGATGTGGACCAGCCGGCTGTCTTTAAATATGTCATGCTGACTCATGTTGAATGTCATATTTAACATTTATTACACACTTTTTTAAAGAAAACTGACTGTATTAGGATACTGAACGTCCTAAAATATGCCTGCTGTCAAAAACAAAGTAGATCAGACAGAGAGAATAAAGCTTCAGTGCTGACCCACAAAAGCAGAAATTTTCAACTGAACTAGATCCTTGAAAAACATTTCACTGCAGTTTTAGTGTCCGGGTGTCATAAAGTGTATTGCTTTGTCCGCAATAACTTCCCACAGGTCTCAACGTGGACGTCAAAATGTGTCAATTAGAAGAGCAGTTATCACACGAATGAAGGATGGGCTGAAGGTCAGCGCTTTGCAGGTTTTTGTGCAGAAGAAAAATAATTGGTTCAGATTTTAAACTTTGGACTTTCAGTTAACCCTTTAACACCTGAAGTGTCGTCGGTGACGCTTAAACACAAAATCTTTAACAATAATTCCAGCAGATTGTGAAGGAACCGCTTTTCTCCTTCAGAATCTGCTGGAATGATTGTGCAAACGGTTGAAAAGTTACAGTAAATCAAAGAACAGAAACACTGGAGCTCTGGTGTTAAAGTGGTAAATAAAAAGTAATTTAGGGAAATTTTTAAACACATTTTATTCTCTTTAAAAATGCTCTGAAAAAAATACAGATATTCTACAGGATTTCATTTCAAACTGCTGTTCTTTTTTTCTTAAGGGCTGCGAGATGGTGTAGTGGTCAGCACTCTTTCCTCACCGTGAGAAGAGCCTGGTTTGAATCCTAGCTCTGATCTTTCAGTGTGGAGTTTGCATGTTCTCCCTGTGCAGGTTTGGGTTTTCTCTGGGAACTCGGGCTTCAAAAACATACTTCATAGGTTGAGTGATGGTTCTAAACTGCCTCTAATGTGAGTGTGTGATCATGTGACCCTGCAGCAGGACCTGCTCAGGGTGTACATGGGATAGGCTCCAGCAACCCCATGACCACAAAAGGGAAAAAGAATAGATGGATAAAGAAACAAAGTGCAGAAATAAAGGTCTTATTTTTTTAATTTCACTTTGTTCACCTAAAGTCTCCTTTTTTATTTTTTTCCCCTTAAACTCCTCAGTTTTGTCTTTTAAAAACAAACAAACTTCTATTTAAAAAAAAATGAAAAGTTGTGAATAATAAGATGTAAGATTCTATTTTTATACATTAAGGAGAATAGATACTAACCTTTCAATGCATTATTTTTCACAAAAATTGTTCAAACACATTGTGGTCTATATTCACCAATGCAGTGATCATTAATAAAATAGATGGATGACTGAAAAAGAAACAGGAACAGCTGCTGTAATTTATTACTGAGAATCTGGGTCACCTTTCTACAGGTAAAGAACAGGTGTGTCTTTACAATTACTCCCAATCCAAATCTGTCATTTGTTGTAAAATACGTCTGCCAACACAGAATAACTACACTTTATAATGTCTTCAGATGAATAATGCTCAAAAGGTTTTTGGCCCGTTCACAAGCTACAAATGAGGAAATGATTTGAGTTTTATCTAAACTGCTTCAAAAGATTCAAAAACGTCACTTTTAGAATCACCAGCGCGGTTCCCTCCAGTCCAGAGTCTGAAGACTGGCCAGCACTTCCACAGCCTTTTGATATGAGTGGTAGTAAAAGATGAGATGGTTCAACCCCGTCTGTCTGTCTGAGGATGCATGCAAAGAAAAGAGATCCGTCCATGCTTCCACAGCAGGAAGAACAACTTTTGACCACTTTAAAGCTGCTTCGCTTGGTCAGCTATTATGAAAGGTGAAGGAAGAAAATTATTGATACTTTAGTCAAAAGGTTTTTCAGTTATTTACAATTTAAACTTAAGAATAAACAGTGTATCACTAAAAGAAAAAAATAGTTTCAGAATTATTGACACAAAGTCCTAAGTTGCATTTTTTTAAGACAAACTTAATTCTATTATAGTAAAAAAGTGAGTATTGATTTCCTGTACTTTGTTTAACCACAGACATATATATGAACAGATCCTCCTTGGTTTGACAGGCTGGATTCACAGCTGCCTCCAGTGGTCATTTGAGGAACTGCAATGTTGTGAAGCTTCCTGGTTTGGCTCAATAATCTTGACTGCAGGATTTGTTTAAAAATGTTTTCATTGTTCAAATAGTTTTTTGTGAGACTGAGTATCACTACTAAAATCCTGAATCACTGGGATTTTTCAGTTATTTACTCGGAGAAACTACAGGGTCACATTTGGACGATGGTTTTTCAGTTTTTTACATTTTAGTGTTATTGATTTTTATTTGTATTTTTTACCTGCTGCTGCTGCAACCAAGAATGAAATAAAGAAGGAAAGAAATAATTGTCAAATTCCCTTTAGAAGCCCAGAAAAACAAAGATTCTCTTGGGTTCTCCGGTGTTGATATTGACGCATTTTTTTTCCAAGTGTGGATATAGAAACTAATTTTACAAATTTAGTGCTAATAGCACGGCCGGGCTGCAGTGGTAGGGCAGTCAACTCCTGATCGAAAGATTGACGGTTCGATTCCCGCCTTGCCCATGTGTCGAAGTGTCCTTGGGAAAGACACTGACCCCCAAAGTGCCTCTGGTGGGAGGTTGGCACCATGTCGACAGTGCAACCACCACCAGTATGTGAATAGGACTGTGACTGTGAAGCACTTTAGGTCTTCAAGGAAGGTAGAAAAGTGCTATGGAAGTATTTACCGTTCTATAAACTGAATAAAAGAGGGACTTGTTGTTGAAATCCTCAATGTGTCCATTAAAAAAGGGATGAAAAGGAATCATTTAGGCTTTAAGAATTCAAGTAAATATTTTCTTTGAAAATAAATGAATTAATTCAAAAAATAAATATTGATGTTCTCAGTGGAAAACTATTTGATGAATGGACATTTCTGTCTCTGAACAGAACTTTTGCACCATTTTGCATCAAAGATGCTCTGCAGATAAATGGCTTTAAAAGACCAATTTTTTGAAAAAAGGTTTTTTTTTTAAAGTGTGAAAAACACCTTTTCTCCTGACTTTAAACATTTTGCTGAGTAAAACAACAGTTTGAGTTTCCTTGTTGCATCTCTGCACACAAATGAAGTAAAGCTTTTTGTCATAGTTTGCTTTTGCCTTTCAAAGGTGCGACAGCTGCCTTCCAAAGATAAATCTGAGTGTCAGTTACAGAAAACATGAATATGAACTGCATGTAAATAAGACAGAACAAGCCTGTACTGAAATGCCCTGAAATAACGTTTGTTTTCAGTCGAGGCTTCGGATAAAATCAGACCGATCATAAAAACACGCAAAGCCTCACTTTCTGTTATTCTGCTCAGAGTGGTTCATGAAACATTCAGGACATCGATGTTTCCGTCACCTGATCAAGTCAGTGCAGTAAGGCTTTTATCCACTGTGTGTCTCCATGTCCAGCAGACAACACCAACACTTCACGCCATCGTTTAGCAAACCTGCATTTAGAGTCAAAAAACTGTTTTTTTCTGTCTTTGCTCTCATTATGAATCAAACTAGTGGAAGATTTCTGTGTTTGTGAAGCCTAAAGTCAGAAAACAACATTTACTGTATCAGCACTGAGTAAACAGAAGAAAACATAAATATGATTTTTTTTTATTATTGTGAAAGATGTTTTAGTCCAGAGAAGAATTCTGTTTCTAAAGCTTTCTGCTGATTAACTCATGAAGCTCTGCTGTGACTGACTGACAATCACATGCAAGAAAAAGCTTCATTATAATAATTACAGACAATCTTATAATAGATGACACGCAGCACTCCCGTCTCTCAGGTTCTGGAGGCGTGCAGCATTGTCATTGTGCTGGAAGACCTCAGATGTCAGGAACAACCATTCGCACTGATCCGCTGCAAACTGGATCATGTTTGGCTGGAAAATGGAAGCAAAGCAGAGAGATGTGTGTTTATCTGGTCGTACATGACATCTAAATGATACAATCATGTTTGCACATTGTTAAGACCCTCTATTGATGTTTTATGTTTTCAGAGGACCGCTCCTCCCTTCTGCAGAAAGTCTCCAAAAATAATAATGATTGACTTTCTAGCGTCAGATCAACAGCAGCTTGTCTCACTGACGCTGAGCACTTTTCATCACATCCCTTCATGATTTTTGGCTAAAACTATTGAATAAACACAATCTAAGTCCTTTCCAGAACTTTAGTGTGCAATTAAAGACACTTTCCTCCACTTTGGTTGTGATGAACGACGTGTTGTTGCTCAGGGAGCATTTTAAAGTCTGAAAAGGCTCAGACTGTACAGAGGAATCAGATATACCATGAACTCAGAACTTTCTCTGATTGGACATGGAAACTGTTCACACTGATGAGCACAAAGAACATTCTGGAAATCTGTGTTATCAGTTTAACCCAAACAGAGCTGCAGAAGTTCTCCTCCTGCCCTGCGTTCAGGGCTCAGCAGGAACAGCAGGAATGCTGGACGTGTTACCTGACCACGTGGCGCTTTGAGGATTATTATTTTGCTTGGAATATATCATTTATATGAGTGCTTTTCCGTTTTTGTCTGAATTTTAATGAGAAAAAAAGTGAAAATGTGCCCTTTGATTTTACTAATACTGAGAAGAAACACATTTTCATTAGTATGGTATTTATTACCTACACATTTAAGACAAAAATAAAGATTGCCTCAAACAACAAACATGATGTCAAACAGCCAGACAACTGGATCCAAGAACAGCTGGTTTATTTGGGACAGACAGGAGAACAGGAGCGAAGCACAGCTAAAAGTCCACACAGCTAAATCAGGGTCAGGCAGGCAGAGGTCAAACAAGAGTTTGAGGGCATCAGAGAACAACCAGAGAGGTCCAGTCGAGGGTCAGGGCAGGCGGCAAAAGATCAAATCAGGACGAGAACGCTCAGTGATGCAGGCAGAGCGGCACAAACAAGACTTCACACTAGGGCTGTAACGAGTATCCGGGTGCTCGGGTATTCGCGATCTGCTCCAGAAAATTCAAGCACGAATATTCGCGACGTCCAAGATTGCTCCAATAACTTCTGAAAAAAAATAATTTGCTTTAACACTGGAGCTTTAGCTCCACTGTTTACTTTTTTTGCTTATAGTAGCTCTTCAACAGTTGATGCAATTAACAAAACTCCAGCTTATTCTGAAGCGTAAAAACTCAGCCTAGCGCTGCTGAAGGGTGGATGTAATTAATGTGAATCAGCTGATTCTGCTGTGGTAAAAAGACAACTTTTTTCATACGGGATCTGCACCAGTAATGCTTAGAACGTAAAATTATGAAGAACTTTGGGGATAGAAAACTGTGGAGAACATTTTTAGGTTTTGTTGTTAAATGATCAAAAACAGCAGTGATTTTTATCCTTTTAATGTTGTTTATGTTACTGCTGAACTTGATCAGAGGGTTGTTGAAAAAAAAAAAACTTGACAAGTATTTCTTTCATTCTAAATATTTGTTTTTTATCAGTTTTGTTGATTCTGATCTCCTGTTCTAAATAAAGTTTGAAATGATGGTGATTTAATACAAATATTAAAATGTTCATATATCCAGTAAAAAGACACAGAAACAAACATATTAAAAAGTAAGAATCGTGGTTCGACTCGTGAATTGTTTAGCGTGATTTGTGAATCGGATCTCCGCCTCAGCAACGATCCACAGCCCTACTTCACACTGAACAGAGCTCAGTGCTCTGACTAAATACTGCTGGGAGTGATTGCAGATGGGAGACGGCTGTGGGACTTCTGGAAGTGAAGTGTGGAGCCCCTGGAAGTGCCAGTACTCAGATAATGGATCGTGCTGATGGACAGTGGGGGAGACAGAGGACTGATTCCTGGCACATGGACCACATCAACTGCGGGTATTTCCACCATTTGGTACAATAACAGCTTGACAGCAACGTGTCCTGCTCCTCACTATCCTCATGATGTTCCACTCTCCCACTAGTGCTACATGCAGTTCTGCTCCGATCGTCCAGTCTCTCCTTCTGCTGCTCCCAGACGTGCTCTACAGGATTAAGGTCAGAGGTCATTACTGGTCATACCATATGAGACACTCCCACTTCTTGAAGTCCACCTGTAACAATTCTGGCTCACATGATCTTGTGTCCCCTGCATGTTCACGGTGGTGTGGTAGACCTGTCACAGTCGTCTGTCATCCCAGTCAAAGCGGTGGAGTTGAATGGTTTGTTTGTTGACCCTAGTACCCTCACATCTGGTAACCGGCCTGCAGCTGTGTGGCGTTTGCTAAACCATGAGGTCAGAGGTCCTCAGGTTCTGGTCCTGGTTGTGGTCTGTCTCTGGCGGGGCTCCACTCCTGGGTCTGTCACAAACTGACAGTAGTTCTGAGTCTTGATGCAAGTCTGCTGAGGACACTTTGAGGCTCATCAAGTTCACCTACAACATCCGACTGTCTACCACCAACCTGAAGCGGCTGTGACCAGGTGGAGCTGCTAGTTCGTTCAGTGACGTCGTGTATTCGTGGTTGTTTGAATGATAAACTTGGAATGACTCACCAAAAAAATCAGCTTTCTATACCCACAGGATGTTGACATTGAGGCCACATTGAAAAGGTTTTGTTTTTAGATTTGTTTGGTTTTGGCTCCGATAAGGAAGACACTGAACAAGAGAGACTTATGTGGAAAACACTGAATGATGTCTGCCACTAAAATATTATTATCCACTAAATCTGTAAAGTGAAACAAACACTGTGTTTATGACATCCACTGAGTTTTTCATTACAAGCCAAACTTTTGCCGGAGAGCCTACAAAAATGATCTGTTTTTACTTCAGACGATAAACATCACAGGAGGAGAAATGAGTGGAAGTTACACGTTGCTGGTGCTGCTTTAAAACAAACATGTTTTTCTTTTGTCGAGGTAAAAGATTGGAACGCTCAACAGGAAATTCCAAAAAGTTGCACTAATAAATAAAATATATATATATATATATATATTTGTAAAGAAGAAACTTTAGGAATATGTAATGTGTGGTTTGTGTGTGTTGGCAGGCGGTAAAAGTTATCTTGTTGTTTTTAAGATCTGATTTAGTGGCAGAAATAATAGAAGAATTATATGGAGATGTGTGGACTTACATAGTTTACTGAATTTGTTAATGCACACCGGGGGCCAGATCCGGCCCTCCGGGTAATTCTATCCGGCCCTCCAGATCATTTTATTTTATTGTTATTAATGACCCGATGTTATCTTCCACTCGTTTCTAACTTGTATAGTTTTGACAAGACATTTTTTTTATGGAGGGTAAAATGTTGAAAATTATTTAAGGTTTAAGTTGATTTATTCTGGAATAATATTACTGCATTTTTATTATTCATAATTATGTTAAAAAGTTACAGTTTCAAAGTTTTAAAAATTGGCATTCTGCTAGCTTTTTGAACTATTTTGGTATTTACTAAGATTTCTTAGGCTATTCTGGAGTTTATCTAATATTTTAGCAACATACTAGCAGTTTTGGCTAATTTAGGCTTCTCTTTTTAAGTTTTTAGGGTGTTTTGGAGTTAGGCTAATAGTTACATCCCAGCTGTTTTGGCTAATTTAAACGTTTTAGGATATTTTGAAGTTTAGTTATCTTTTTCAGCTACATGCCAGCTGTTTTGCCCCTTGTGCGATTGAGTTTGACACCCCTGTTTTAATGAAGTTCAGCACAGAAATCCCTGCAATGAGCAGCCATATTGGATTTGTTTTCTAGGCAAGGCAAGTTTATTTGTAAAGCACATTTCATGTACATAAACAATTCAGTGCTTTACATAAAACATTAAAAGAAACCATCAAAATAAATGTTAAGAGTTATTATTAAAATATTTTTATTGATTAAGAAATGTGTCATTGCAAAACTGTGTTTTTTTCAAAATTCCTAGAATTTTGATAAAGTTTTGCACAAATTTATAATGGAAACGCAGCTACTTTCTGTACAGAGAACACACTGAAACTATATCAAACCTGTTTTTTTAACCAGAGCAGATTTTTTCTGCCCAAAAGCCAAAACAAAATAAGTAGAAATATTTTCAACTTTTTGAGGACTTTCTATTGTACTGCCTGTTGCAGATGAAGCTCTTCCTTTTCAAATGTGCTCAATTAGAGGCACAAAAATGCAGTTTACCACTTCCTCTCACAGAGGCCAGACAGGGAATTTACTGTTTTATTAGTGTACGATCTGAAAAATGCCAGAGGTCTCTTTACTGCTCCTGGTCAGAAAAGCTTCAATTAGAAGCTAAAAATAGAGGCAAAAATGCTGGCAGGAGCAGATTAGTGGGTGTTCTGTTTTTTAGAGTGTAGTGGTCAAACTTTATTAGGGGCTGACAGCACGGCGGTGTAATGTTTCATGCATGAATTGCTGCATTGGAATTAAATTTGCTTGTGTAACCTTTGCTGTCAGAATGTGAGGACAACACTCCAACACTTCATAATCACAATGTAAGAAGAGCAGATACAGGGAGCTGCTGTTTATTTGTTTACAAACTCACATGGATACAAATGTTTACCTAAAAAGTGAAGACATTTCATAAGAGATTTTTTTTTCACCAGTCTGTTTCTGAATGTGTCTATAGTTGTTCAAATCAAATCAGTCTTTCTTCATAAAACACTTTTTATACACGCTGACACAGAGAAAACACTAAAAAAGAATTAAATTCACTAAAAATAGGAAGATGTTACACATTATTTACTGTACCAAATGTCCATCTTCTAAAACTGCTTTGTCAAAAATAGAGAACCGAATTTTATTTAATGACACAGCAGTTAGATAATACATGACACTAAAAATGCACTTAAAAGTAATTACTGTCAGGTTTCTATTAGTCTTTGAAGAGCATTTAATGTATTTATCTGAGCTGATAATCTAACTCCCTTACTATCAGGTTTTATTCAAATTACGCAAAAACAGTCAAATTTATACTATTTTTCAGAACAATACAAGATAACACATTTTCTACTGTCATTTTTGCACAAACTTCCTAATCTGCCATAATTATTCATAATCTTAGATTATTAAAGATCATTTTTATTATTCCTTTTGGGGTTTTTGATGATTCACTGGTTGATCTATATAAACATTGAAAAGCTGAAACAGAGAGAGGGAAGTGTCTGTAAACAGGGTTTGACAGTCGTATCGTGTGTATAATTTTGGCCACTTCAGACATTAATTTTGCAGATTACTCATCATCTGCTGCAAATGACTGTTTACCGCTGAGCTGCAGCCAAGGCTGCATTAGGGAGGTCATGTAGCCATAAGAGGACGACAGAGAAAAGCGTCTTCGATGATGTTTTTTATATTCATCAGGAAAAAGTCACGTTTCTTTTTCTCAGAACAGAAGTCTGTAATGCAGCTGATTCATTCATTAATACCAGGAGTGTCAAACTCAATCGCACAGAGGGCCAAAATCCAAAACACACCAAGATAAACGTTTATTAAACACGCTAAAACTAAATTTTTAAAACTTTAAAACTAGGGGTGTCACAAAACTCACGGTTTGGATCGTGTCACGGTTTTAGGGTCACGGTTCGGATCGTGTCACGGTTTTTGGGCCATGGTTCGGATCGTGTCACGGTTTTAGAGTCACGGTTTGGATCGTGTCACGGTTTTTGGGTCACGGTTCGGATCGTGTCACGGTTTTAGGGTCACGGTTCGGATCCATCCATCCATCTTCTTCTTCCGCTTCATCCGGGACTGGGTCGTGGGGGCAGCAGTCTGAGCAAAGATGCCCAGGCTGTGTGTGGAGGTGAGCCCAACTATGTCTAGCCAGTATCTCTCAACCTCTCGCACCAGCTCAGGCTCCTTCCCTCCAAGAGAGGTGACATTCCATGTCCCAAAAGCCAAATTCCATGACCGGGGTTTGGGCCGCCAAGGCGCTCGCCTTCGACTGCCACCCAAACCACAATGCACCGGCCCCTTCAGAGCTCCCCTGCAGGTGGTGGGCCCACTGGGGACTGATCCCACATCGCTCCTTCGGGTTGGACCCGACCGGGGACCGTGGGAGGAGCTCCGGCCACCAGGCGCTCGCCTCCGAGCCCAAACCCCAGGCCTGGCTCCAGGGTGGGGCCCCGGTTCGGATCGTGTCATGGTTTTAGGGTCACAGTTCAGATCGTGTCGCGGTTCGGATCGTGTCACGGTTTTAGGGTCACGGTTCAGATCGTGTCATGGTTTTTTGGTCACGGTTCGGATCGTGTCACAGTTTTAGGGTCACGGTTCGTATTGTGTCACGGTTTTTGGGTCACGGTTTGGATCGTGTCACGGTTTTTGGGTCACGGTTTGGATCGTGTCACGGTTTTTGGGTCACGGTTCGGATCGTGTCACGGTTTTAGGGTCACGATTCGGATCGTGTCACGTTTTTTGGGTCACGGTTCGTGTCGTGTCACCGTTTTAGGGTCACGGTTGGGATCGTGTCACGGTTTTAGGGTCACGGTTCGGATTGTGTCACGGTTCGGATCGTGTCACAGTTTTAGGGTCACGATTTGTATCAAGTCACGCTTCGTATCGTGTCACGGTTCGGATCATGTCAAGGTTTTAGGGTCACGGTTTGGATCGTGTCGCGGTTCGGATCGTGTCACGGTTTTAGGGTCACGGTTCGGATCGTGTCACGGTTTTAGGGTCACGGTTCGGATCGTGTCACGGTTTTAGGGTCACGGTTCGGATCGTGTCACGGTTTTAGGGTCACGGTTCGGATCGTGTCACGGTTTTAGGGTCACGGTTCGGATCGTGTCACGGTTTTAGGGTCACGGTTCGGATCGTGTCACGGTTTTAGGGTCACGGTTCGGATCGTGTCACGGTTTTAGGGTCACGGTTCGGATCGTGTCACGGTTTTAGGGTCACGGTTCGGATCGTGTCACGGTTTTAGGGTCACGGTTCGGATCGTGTCACGGTTTTAGGGTCACGGTTCGGATCGTGTCACGGTTTTAGGGTCACGGTTCGGATCGTGTCACGGTTTTAGGGTCACGGTTCGGATCGTGTCACGGTTTTAGGGTCACAGTTCGGATCGTGTCATGGTTTTAGGGTCACGGTTCGTATTGTGTCACAGTTTTAGGGTCACGGTTCGTATCGTGTCACAGTTTTAATGTCACGGTTCGTATTGTGTCACAGTTTTTAGGTTCACGGTTCGTATCGTGTCACCATTTTAGGGTCACGGTTGGGATCGTGTCACGGTTTTAGGGTCACGGTTCGGATTGTGTCACGGTTCGGATCGTGTCACAGTTTTGGGGTCACGATTTGTATCAAGTCACGCTTCGTATCGTGTTATGGTTCGGATCATGTCAAGGTTTTAGGGTCACGGTTTGGATCGTGTCACGGTTTTAGGGTCACGGTTCAGATCGTGTCATGGTTTTTGGGTCACAGTTCAGATCGTGTCATGGTTCGGATCGTGTCACAGTTTTAGGGTCACGGTTCGGATCGTGTCATGGTTTTAGGGTCACCGTTCAGATCGTGTCACGGTTTTAGGGTCACAGTTCGGATCGTGTCATGGTTTTAGGGTCACGGTTCGTATTGTGTCACAGTTTTAGGGTCACGGTTCGTATCGTGTCACAGTTTTAATGTCACGGTTCGTATTGTGTCACAGTTTTTAGGTTCACGGTTCGTATCGTGTCACCATTTTAGGGTCACGGTTGGGATCGTGTCACGGTTTTAGGGTCACGGTTCGGATTGTGTCACGGTTCGGATCGTGTCACAGTTTTGGGGTCACGATTTGTATCAAGTCACGCTTCGTATCGTGTTATGGTTCGGATCATGTCAAGGTTTTAGGGTCACGGTTTGGATCGTGTCACAGTTTTAGGGTCACAGTTCGGATCGTGTCATGGTTTTAGGGTCACAGTTCAGATTGTGTCACAGTTCGGATCGCGTCATGGTTTTTGGGTCACAGTTCAGATAGTGTCACAGTTCGGATCGTGTCATGGTTTTAGGGTCACGGTTCGGATCGTGTCACTGTTTAAGGGTCACGGTTCAGATAATTTTTTTGGATCAGTGAAAAGTAAAAAAGAACAACAGCTGTAAAAATAACTAAAACTAAACTAAACTAAAATACATTACATACATTACATAATACATATATTTGATAGCCAGCTTAAATATTAGTTAAATGACAAATTAGCCTAAAAAAAGCCCAAATTAGCCAAAAACAGCTAGCATTTTTCTTAAATATTATGTAAACTTTAAAATAGCCTAAACAAAAACAAAAAAAACTTAGGTTAGCCAAACAGCTAGCGTGTAGCTGAATTATTAGCTAAACTTAAAAATAGACCAAAAAAATTCTTAAATTAACCAAAACCTCTAGCATGTAGCTGAAATATTATCTAAACTTCAAAATAGCCTAAACAAAAAAGACTTAGGTTAGCCAAACAGCTAGCGTGTAGCTGAAATATTAGCTAAACTTCAAAATAGACTAAAAAATTGAAGTAAAAAATATAGTCACATGTGGTGTTGACTAAGGCTGGGAATTTTAAGGGTAGCTCATAATACGACGCGATTCATGATACATGACTCACAATACCGAGAGTATCTTGATGTGGCAAACATTGCAATAATCATTATATTACAATGTAATCTATGATAAACCACTATTTCTAAATCAAATATATCTATATTTTCTTCAAACCCTTTTTAAAGAACCATTTAAAACACAATACATTCATTTAATGCCCTTTCCAAATAAAATTATCAATAAACACTAACGTGTCTTTACAATGGTAACATACATTTTAAGGTAACTAATAAACAAAGCTTCAATTAAAAAATAAAATGCAGAGTATTTCAAATAACCTTCTCACTTCAAGGAACAAAAAATGTAGTAATAAAAATTCACAATTCTGCATTTGAATAGCCTAAAAAATCTCAGTGAATGCCCAAATAGCCCAAAAAGCTAGCAGAATGCACATTTTTAAACTTTAAACCCCTAACTTCTTAACATAGTTATGAACTTGATATATAGCAATGCTAGTGTGAATGCTGTAGGCTGATTTTTGCCGCTGAAGATGCTAAAATTGATCGCTAAAAACACTGAAGTTAAAAGCTGAAATCACGGAAGCTAATAGCTGAAAACGCTGAAGCTGATAGCCAGCTAACATATTAGTTAAA
>NC_050516.1:7986622-7998284 GCF_002922805.2 Oryzias melastigma | reverse complement strand
TGCTTTTAACAAACGCGTGCTGATCCAGTTCAAAGGAATTCACTGAGGTCCTTCAGATAGAAACCATGAATTCTCTTGCTACCTGGAAAAACCGTCATTTTCATTTTTTTTAACATTTAATTATTTATTTGAGCATGACGGGATTAGCTTGCAGAGATTACGATGCTTTCAAAGAGGCCCGTGCTGCAGAGCACATTTAGCTACTTGAAGGCTTTTGAAAACAATCTCTAGAAGTGAGTTGTGAACAGCTGCACGAGACAACGTCCCTCATCCATCTCTGTCAAGAGGAATTTCCACGACAGCCATCAGAGTCTGATAGTGTGTGAGTGGCACTGCGACTGCCCGCTCTTTGGGCTTTGAAGAAGCTGAAAAAGCACCATGTGTCTGCATACTTGTTTAAACCATCACATGTGCAGAATATATCCATCGCAGTACAAGAACTCTACAGTCAGGAGCTGGAGAGGCTGAAGGTCGCTTATGCTGCGAGATAGAAAAGAATAGAAAATACTTTATTAATCGCTTTGGAGGTCCTCAGGGAAATTCAAGTGCCAGCGTCTGTACAGAAGTAAAATACAAAATAAGTAAAATAGAATAACAAAATAAAGTAAAATAAAATAGAAGAGCAAAATAAAGTAAAATAGACTGAAAATAAAGTAAAATATGATCCAAACTGCAGCAGAGCGTCAAGGACGGTGGTGTTCATGAACTCTACAAACCTGAAACTAAATGAACAGCTTTCCATCAAAGAGCTGAGGGTTCTGGGAATCTCTTCTCCAACTGTTCTTCCAGAAAAAAAAATCAATGGATTAATAATATCACTGCGCGGGCTCTTAAGAGATTTAAGTGAATTACTGGGGCATTAACCTCCATTTATAGAAAGAAAAACCCTCAGGGCTGTCGGTGCTATTTCTACATATAAAAGAAGACAAAAGTCTTTAATAGCTCGTCTCAAAAAGGCTGAATAATCCTCCTCTAATATTACGATTCATGGTAAGCATCTGTTTTTCTTTGAATGGCCAAACCCTGGAGTGGAAAAAGCCCAGATTCAGTCTCTTCGTTGCATTTGATCACATTGATTACTGGAAAAAAGATAAAGACTGAGAGCTTATTTTGTGACGTGTGATTGAGAAAAATGACTGAAACTCCTTGACTGGAGCTTCAGGAAGATAATGAGGCAAACTCAGCTGAAGAGAATTATCTGGCCTCCTCTCAGCTTGTGATCGTTTCCTCAATGAGCAGCAAAGAGGAGCTGACAGCATGCAAACTTGGAAGATGATGCTCTGCACGCCTCCTGACGTCTCAATTCTTTCTCACAGCTTTTCTGGGGTTTTTGTTTTCTCAAAAAATTGTCATTTCTGCGTCTTTGAACATTTTGACCTTTGTCTTTAAGAAATTTCTCCTCTGCTTCAGCTGAACACTCAGAGTTTAGTTAAATAGAAAACTCAACCTCAGCTTGTTTAAATCTTTTAGGTTTGTGGAATTACTTTAGAAGAAACCATAAAATGACTCAAAAGATGGAGCTGAGAGGAAGTGGAGGGTTTTCTGGTTTATTGCTTCATTATTGGTTTTGATTATTACATTTGATCATTAAGCAAGAAATATAGTCACATGTGGTGTTGACTAAGGCTGGGAATTTTAAGGGTAACTTACAGTACGATGCGATTCATGATACATGACTCACGATACAGAGTATCTTGATGTGGCAAACATGGCAACAATCAATATATTACAATGTAATCTATGATAAACCACTATTTTTAAAACAAATATATCTATATTTTCTTCAAACAATTTTTTAAGAACCATTTAAAACACAATACATTTATTTAATGCCCTTTCCAAATAAAATTATCAATAAACACTAACGTGTCTTTACAATGGTAACATACATTTTAAGGTAACTAATAAACAAAGCTTCAATTAAGAAATAAAATGCAGAGTATTTCAAATAACCTTCTCACTTCAAGGAACAAAAAATGTAGAAATAAAAATTCACAATGCTGCATTTGAATGAATTTAATGTCAGATCATTTATTATTTTTGAGGCAAATTAATAATGTTCAGCCTAATACTACTGTATATGATCACTGTCAGCATCTACTGTAGAAAAATACAGACACAGCCGCGGCCGCTCTGACATCCGCGTGCGTTTTCATCTGCTAGCGGAGGATGTGGTGAGAGCGCGTGAGGAGCCCCTCCCTTCCCGCTCTGTGCGGAAAAGCGGAGAAGAAAGTGCACTCCGTGTTCTCGCTGTACCTACGCCATTATGTTTTTAAGACAAAAACTTATCCGTCTGGTAAAAATGGATGATGGTATCGCTATGGCATCCTTACATTTCACTGTCATGCTCAAGCGAAGCGCCCCCTGGTGGAGTTCTTTGGTATTATTTTAAGAAACCGATTAAGGGAAAGAGAGGACTGGTAATCGTTTGAGTTGAAATATCACGATAGTTCGCCATACCAATGTTTTGTCCTACCTTTAGTGCTGACCCGTAAGTGTGCAGGGGGTTTTTGGGTTATCCTACACGTTTGACCAGTTTTTGCCCACAGAAAGCCCATATAAGGACAGTTGGGACCAGTAATCCTGGCTTCACACCGAACCTGATTCCTGCAGCAAATTAGCATCCTCTGCCTCGATTTACATGTGCCATCATCATCAAAACGCAGCAGCTTTAAAATCCTTCCGCTCTCTTTGGGGTCCAGATGACTCCACCCACATATTGATGTGTGAGTCCCTCCATGACAAATGTGGATAAAGGTGGACAGGATTTTATGTCTGTCATGGACATTAGTGAAACTCAAAAATCAATGATAAAAAAAGTTCAGCGCACTGTCTTGTGGGGTCCAGATGACCCCACTTTTAATGTAAACAAACCAAGGAGAGTGGAAGGGTTATGACCCATTCCAAAGAAAATTGTGTTTTTAGTGTCTTTAATATGTTCTTAAACCATAGTCCGTGTGAATACTCGATTCTGATTGGCCACTGGGTGTGGATTAAAAAGGTTAAAAAAAATTCCGGTCAAATGTTCTATATCACTTTGCTGGCTTCTTTAAAACTAAATTTTGCTTCATCTTCTGGAAAAAAACGAGGTGAAGTTTGTCTCTGAACTGATGCTTTATTTAACTCATCATGACAATCAGCATTGATTTCTCTTTCCTCTACCGCTGCAGTTGAAGTCGTGTCGGCTCAGCACACCACGTATGAACTAGTCTGGGTTTTGTAAAACACTGCTACTGTGTCTAAAACATAAAATATAACAAGAATAAAGTACTAAAACTTGATTGCATAATTATTTATTTTGTAAGCGACCTGGGACAATGCCCTTAGAAGAAAGCATTATCAGAGCGTAGGCTTCCACGGTGTGCGCTAATTTCTGATAATGCACACTTTGTCAAGCATTATCCCTTACCTGTAGCATTTTTCTGATAATTGAGGACATAGAGGATATAACAAAAAATATGATCTGAGTATTTCTTTATTCATGATGGATCAAGAGCAAACAAAATCCAGAAAAATCTCTCAGTCGCAGTAACTGAAATGGGTGGACCAAAGTCTCAAAGCTCCACTCATTCTGATCATCCACTGACAGACATCTGATCTGGAATCTGTGCAACTGTATTGCTCTGATACATCTGTTGGAGATGTGAGGGGTTGTAAGCTAGAGGGAGAAGAGTGTTAACAAAGAGATAATGGAATATCAGCAGAGGGTTACTTCTGCACCAAAGAACTCGACAACATGATGATGTGTTGCTGATCCTCGACTGCAGCGGCAAAAGAAAGCGATATAAAGGCTGATCGTCACAGGGATCAGTTCAGAGAGAAAGTTTAACTCTTACCGCTTATTTTTGTCCAGAAGATGAAAAATAGTTATTTAAAGCAGCCTGCGCAGTAATATAGAACAGCGACCAGAATTTATTTATTTTTTACATCTGCAGGTTCTTATGGCTGTTTGTCAACATCTCTGTTTTCTTGGAGTAATACTGCAGACACAAGAGTCTTCAGAGTTCTGCTTGTCTTACTCTTGATGTGTTTTATGCTCACAAATTACATTTCTGAGTTAACACTTGATACTTTAAACATTTCAGACGATAAGAATAAAGGAAAAAAGTGCTCTCTGGACTGTTTTTGATCCAAAGCCACAACACAAAATAATATAATTCACAACACAAAAGTGTGGTTAATCTCATTATTGTTTTAATCATTTGACATTATTATCATTATTATTATATTGTGATTATTCACATATAATAAGTAGTCGGCAAAAACTGTAACTGAAAATAATATTAATAATAATCATCACAATTACTTGCGATTATTTTTTTTCCTTGATTTTTGTTATCTTTTTCAATCCATTCATGCTTCTTTCCCCCTTTTTTTTAACTCCAGTGGTAAAACTTTGTGGTGTTTTATTCATGATGGTAATTCTATCATTTGATTTAATTTAATTTATTTATATTTTTTCAAATATAAAGCAATAAAGTTCAATTACTTTGGGTAAGCAGATCAGGTAAATTCACTGTTGGTTTTAACTGAATAATTTAATAATCTAATTTTTTGTTTTGTTCTGTCAAATGTTTTTTGTGTGTGTGTAACACACAAGTGGATGTGGAGGCAGCGTTTCTCTCTTCCCTTTCTCTCCTCCTCTCCGGCTCCCTCTCGCTTTCCCTGTTTCCATCTCACCAGAAAATCTCTCTGAGGGGGACGGAGCAGCGGCGCGCTCACAAACCTCCTCATCCAGCCGCCCTCACTCTTTCTCCTTCTTTTTATTCCTTCAACTTTACATCCAGCTGCTCATCTTCATGTGGTCCATACGTTTATCTGCTTCCACTCAGTTTAAACTGCAGTCATGATCCACCAGAATGTGCAGCTTAAAAATCCACCTGCAGTCCGTCCTCATCAAGGTAAGGAATCTGATTTAAACACTTCTTACTTTTGTGAAAAAATTCTAAAAGAAAATGACAGATACTTTTAGACTTTTGTCTAAAAAAGCGTAACAACATGAAAAGTATAATTAGTTTTTAGAGTGAAGAAACAGTTGCTGCACAGAAATGAGGTTTCCCATCTGAATCCAGATAAATGAGTCTGATTTCACATCATCTGTAAAAATGATGGATTCGATATATGACAAGCCTGATATGGCTTCATAATTAACCTTTTAGAAGAAGTCATTAGCATATATCAGCTCATGGTGTAGATTGGCAATTATCTCAACAGCCAAGACTTGATGAGAACGATCTGAACTCTATTATTGTTGCTGAAAGCAGCATTTCACAGAACGCAGTTCTCTGACGTCTTACTGCGTTCTGTCTCTGAGAGAACAACTTCATTCACATTCAAATGTATTTTAATTGATTTTGTCCTGTAAAAAATGGTGACTGGTCAGATTGATTCCATTTCTTTTAGGGGTGTAAGGATTAATCAATGAGTCAATTCTATCAAATTGATGTGAATCAACTAATACTATTAAAAATAGTTTTAAAATGCAATACAGTGATTATCAATCATGAAAAATACTGTTTGGATTGAGGCACTGTAAGTTCATTGTTCTATTATGTAAAAATGGATTTAAAATTAATTATTGTTTGTGCTCATATTTCTTTTACACTTAATTATCTTAAAGAAATACAAGGAATCTGAAAAACTTCACCTGCACTGTTCAGTACCTCATGTGTGGTCCACATGTGTTTTGTGGATTTGGAGAAGGCGTTTGACCGTGTTCCCAGTGGTGTCCTGTGGAGGGTGCTCTGGGAGTATGGGGTCCGGGGAGCCTTACTCAGGGCTGTCCGGTCTCTGTATGACCGGAGCAGGAGCTTGGTTCGCCTGGCCGGCAGTAAGTCAGACCTGTTCCCGGTGCATGTTGGACTCCGGCAGGGCTGCCCTTTATCACCGGTTCTGTTCATAGTCTATGGACAGAATTTCTAGGCGCAGCCAGGGTCCGGAGGGGATCTGGTTTGGACTCCACAGGATTTCCTCTCTGCTCTTTGCAGATGATGTTGTTCCATTGGCTTCATCGAGCCAGGACCTCCAGCATGTATTGGAGCATTTGCTGCTGAGGGGCTGGGATGAAGGTCAGCACCGCTAAGTCTGAGGCCATGGCTCTGGACTGGAGAAAGGTAGTTTGCCCTCTCTAAATGGCGTATACTTGGTAAATGGCGTATACTTGTATAGCGCTTTCTACCCTCCTTCGAGGGCCCAAAGCGCTTTACAGTCACAGACCCATTCACACATTCACACACTGGTGGTGGCTCCGCTGCCATACACTGGCGCCAACCTCCCACCAGAGGCAATTCGGGGTTCAGTGTCTTGCCCAAGGACACTTCAACACATGGGCGGGCAAGGCGGGAGTCGAACCCGCTCACTTCTGATCAAGAGTCGACCACCCTACCGCTGCACCACCACGGTCTAGGTGGGTGGAGTTCTCCTGCCTCAGGGGGAGGAGTTTAAATATCTTGGGGTCTTGTTCATGAGTGATGGAAGATCGGAGCGTGAGATCGACAGGCGGATTGGACCGTTATGTAGTCTCTCTGCCAGTCCGTTGTGCTAAAGAGAGAGCTGAGCCAGAAAGCAAAGCTCTCAATTTACCAGCTGATCTTTGTTCCAGTGCTCACCTATGGTCATGAGCTTTGGGTCATGACCAAAAGAACAAGATCCCGACTACAAGCGGCTGAGATGAGTTTCCTCAGGAAGGTGTCTGGGCGCTCCCTTAGAGATAGGGTGAGGAGCTCAGTCACCCGGAGAGAGCTCGGAGTAGAGCCGCTTCTCCTCTATATCAGGGGTGTCCAAAGTCAGTCCTCGAGGGCTGGTGTCCTACATGTTTTCCAACCAACCTGCCATTGAGGCTCTTAATTGGCCAAACACACTTGATCCAGGCAATCAGCAGCAGATAAGGCAGGATTTCTGGAAAACCAGCAGGAGGCCGGTCCTCCAGGACTGACTTTGGACACTCTTGATCTATATCCAGAGGAACCAGTTGAGGTGAATCGGACACCAGGTCCAGATGCCTCCTGGACCCCTCCCCGGAGAGGTGTTGCGGGCATGTCCCACGAAGAGGAGACTCTAGTTTCTCTGGTCTTCACCCAGAACGTCTCAGGGTCCCCCCAGAGGAGCTGGAGAAAGTGACTGGGGAAGGGGAAGTCTGCATCTTTGATTAGACTGATGCTCCCGCAATCCAGTCCTGGATGAGAGGAAGAAGATGGATGGACGGATGGATGGATGGATGGCTGAAGAGATGGATGGATGGATGTTCAGTACCAGGTGTTTATGTCTAAGTCACATTGGTTGTAGTTTTGGCCAAAGATGGTCTGGATCCATTTTAGGTCAGTGAATCAGATCAGCTGTGTCTATGTATCGAATCGTCAAGCACTAATTATGATCTGAATGGAATTGTTGCTGAAATTAATCATCACCTCTAGCTTCTTTGCTTTTCTGTTCATTTTTCTTTTTTCACAATATTTTTCTCTCTATTTAGAACTGAAAGAAACTGTATGTGTGTGCATTTTTTATTTGTTCCTCAAGTGCAAAGGAAAAGGTTTGTTAATGTGGAAAAAATAAGCAGCCAGAAAACAAAGGTAAAAAAAAAGGTTGGTGCTAAGATGAGAACTGATGCTCAAATGTTTTTACTTCTTCTCCACCACCAGAAATCCAAGTTTCTCTTCAATTAAATTGGTAAAAAAAATCACCTTTGACCCTTTGCTGTCATTAGCAGAGGGAAGGTGGATTTCATCCACCTCTGAATCTGCAGCAGAGATGTTTGATTTCCTCTTTAAGGTTTCGGTGTTCTACCTGGAAGGAACTTGGTCAAAAATGTCGACTGTAAACGTTCCTGGAGAAGAATTTTAAACAGACGTTTGACTGCAATAAGCAGTTTTCTCTGAGCTGTTCATCATTTTAGTGTTTGTTTTCCGTTTTATTGCAGACCCTTAGAGCTGAACCAGACCAGGCACATTGGTGCAGGAAGAAGTGTTGACGTCTGGCATCCGGCTCCTCTGACTCGACGATGGAGCTGCCTTCGCAGGCCTCTGCTTTGTCTGCGTCGCTCTACAACAACAGCGTGCCGCTAAATGCCTCTGAGAATTTTACCAACGAACACTTCACTGAAATCAATCTTTTGGAAATTCTTGGTCCCAAAAGATCTCCGTTTTTCCTTCCGGTGACGACGGTTTACCTTCTCATCTTTCTCATCGGCCTGTCTGGAAACGTGCTCACCTGTGCCGTGATAGCAAAGCACAAGAGGATGAGGAACCCCACCAACTTCTACCTGGTGAGTCTGGCCGTGTCTGACCTCCTGGTGCTGATGTTCGGGATGCCCCTGGAGATTTACGACCTGTGGCAGAACTACCCGTTCCCCTTCGGCGAGGGCGGCTGCTACTTCAAGACCTTCCTCTTTGAGACGGTCTGCTTCGCCTCCATCCTCAACGTCACGGCGCTGAGCGTGGAGAGGTACATCGCCGTGGTGCACCCCCTCAAAACCCGCTACCTGTCCACCAACCAGCATGCCAAGCGCGTCATCACGGTGGTGTGGGTGGTGTCGATGATCTGCGCCATCCCCAACACCTCCCTACACGGCATCTTCTACCTGCCAGAGAAAATGGAGGAGTCAGCCATATGTACCGTGCTCAAGCCCCTGTGGATCTATAACTTGCTGATGCAGATCACAACTGCCTGCTTCTACTTCATCCCAATGATGATCATCAGCGTTCTGTATCTGGTGATGGGCATTCATTTAGGCAGAGAGAGGCGGCACGCCAGGCGGCATCTGGGGAAGAACTGCTACAGCAGCAGCAGAAGGAACCTGGCCGTGGAGAACGGGCGCCGCCGACAGGTCATCAAGATGCTCTGTGAGTCCACCATGACTGATCCACACGCATTTACCATTCTTTCTATTCATTCCAGGATCCATCCATCTGTTTTCATTTGACTCCATGTTTTCAAAGAGATTTAGATTTTATCCGTTCCGTCCTTTAAAGAGTCTTTAGCCAATAAAACGAGAATAACGTCTGAGGCAGAATTCTGGAGGTCAATCCGACAGCCCACCGGCTGAACAAGCTTATTACTTTCTGTAATGGATTTTCTTCGTGTCCCCCTCTAACACAAATAGACAGCATCGATGCTACAGTCAACAGCTTTGTGGCTTCATGCTTCTGTTACGCTTCTTTTAATTAGGGAGGCTCTTTGGGGAAAAGGCGATCAAGTTTTTCAAAACCTGTCAGTTGTTGAATTCTCTGCTCCCCCAAAATCCGGCAAGAGAAAAACTGTCATTCAGGCTTAAGAAAAGAAAAAAGGGCATCCTTTTTTAGAAAAACTCTTGAATTGATTCTGCAATTTTTCCTTCTCATTTCATGGGTTCAGTTTGAGCTCTGGTTACAGTGGAATTGCATGAGAAAAAGGAAACGTAATTTCTAATTTTCCTAAACTTTTCTTTGGTAACCTCCGATGAATTCCCCGTTCAGAGAAAAGAAAGGGAAAAAGAGAGGAGGCTTAAGTCTGTTTTTTTGTTTCCGGTTTGGATTGTTCAGTTGCTACACATTCTCAATCCCAACTCGTTATATATGGACGCGCGGTTCTGACCCCCTCCACGTCACTGACGTTTTGGGAGTCCCCAACTTGTTGTTTTTGACATGCTAGCTGGTGCCATTAAATCAGGGGTCTCCAACCTTCATGATACGGTACCAGAGGCGGAACCGGACGCAGAACCGCTAGGTTAGGGTTCGCATACCGGTACTGGTCCAGTCCATGTCCCAAGGGTTGGGGACCCCTGATTAGCTTATGCATCTTTTCCCTGTCTGTAGCCAGGTACCGAGCAGCCCTAGGACCGGTACCGGTTTGCGTCCCAAGGGTTGGGGAACCGTGGTTTGTTGAGAACACCCAGCACATCAAAAAAACTAGTTGGGGACACCCAAAACGTCAATATGTGAGGCGGAGGGGGCCTGAACCGTATGTCCACCCATGACGAGCGGGGAGTGAGAATGCGTTGTCAGTAAGCTGGGTATCAATTATAATTTTCAGAAACGATTTGATTCGATTCACAAGAACTGGAATCGATTTGAGTCCAATTTTTTTAAATTCTTTTGATTCTTCAATTCAATTCAATTTTGAGTTTCCACATTTATACACATTTGTTTAGAAATAAATTCATAATCTACTATATGATTTGAATATGTTATATTAATCTGATCCAGTTCACATACTGTGAAATGTTAGCGAGCATTAGCATTAGCCATCCTATGGGAAATTCAATTAGACATTAGTATTAAGCTAGTTGAGTTTAGCTTTATGTGCTAAATCGATTGATATTTTTCCAAATAGATTATTGATCTGTTAAATTTAAATAGATTTAAAATCGATTTAATTAATTGATTTTATCAACCCAACACTAGTTGTCAGTTTAACCCCGTAGGACCCACGGGGTTAAATTTGTCCCCCTTTCTTTTCAAAGACCCACTCTGAAAAAAATTCTTTAACGTTTTAGAGGACATATATTAAGAAAATTACATTTCATTTATGAGTAAAATCACATTTAACAATATTTACCTCCTAAGGCCTGAGCTCTTATTTGACTCTTTTTTTTTGATTTCTCTTTAAAGTCAAGCAGAATTATCTCCTGTTGTAATATAACCCAAAATGTGACGTCCACGTACGTGGACGCCAGCTTTAAGGTCAGATATCATCGTCGCTGCTTTCTGAAATCTTTACTCCATTTATGTCAACGGTCATGATATTTTCACTGAACTTTATCATAATATAAGCCTCTCAGATACCAGATAAAGAGAAAAAATGGTAATCTTATCCTAGTTGGTGTTTAATACAGTCAAACACTCAAACTGATTAAATCAGGAAATAGATGGATATAAAAAAATCCCTTTCAAATCAAACATTTTGCACACATTTAAATTTTGATATTCGTGATAAATAGTAAAATAGAGTAAACTGATGGATGCCAGAGAGAAAAGAGTTTCCATCTTTATTTGAAAGTGTCTCCACCTGTGAATACCTTGAAGGTATTTCTGTGATATGAATCTTGAAACGTTTAGATGTGCTCCTTCTTCTTTCTTCTTTTGCCATTTATCCAGTCTGAAGTACAGCTTACGTTTGAGAGAAGCTTATTCCGCTTTAGATAAAGCTTTTTCAAAATCCCGACCTGATATCAGAGGTCAAACACCTTAAATCAGTCTGAGGTTAAACTCTGCTTCCAGGCTTTAAGCTTCAACATCAAATGTTGGTCTGCTTTGATGCCATAGAAACAGGAGCATCAGAAAAAAGAACCACACTGCTAAATCCACACAAACACTCACACACACAAATACACAAAGATGAAATTGATCCCCTGATTTGATCGTTCTCTGATCTCCACTCTTATTTCCTTTGGACAAAATTACATTTCTTCACTGAGATGAGGCCTTCGTCTCTGTCTGCTGCGTCTGTTGCTTTGCCTTAATCAAAAAGGTGGAAACATGACAGACTCAGAGGCATGCATTCTAGGCAGGCGTGTAAGCTATTGACATTTACTTTTTTGAGATTTCATTCTCAATGCATCTCATGTGGAGGAAGGACAAAGCTCTGCTGAACACCATCATGCAGCTGCTGTTTCAGCATGGCAGCTCCTACGGTTTTGTCCTCAGAGCTCAGAGCTCCACGTTCGGCGTCAGGCCTTTCGAAAAGGCTA